>NW_027248277.1:27050629-27157982 GCF_041260155.1 Ptychodera flava | reverse complement strand
CACCAACGTATTAGAGACTCTGCAATACCAAACATAAATAACACCATCGGAACTAATTTTGAATAATTTGATGGTGAAGTCATGTCGATTTAATCTGCAAATATAAGCTTATCTCCTTTTTTTACATTAAACACAAATGCGTAAGTGTAAATACATACATAGTTGCTTGTTATCAATACATTGTTATCACTTTTTAATTTGGAATTTTGGAGGTCAAACGACCTGTACAAGAGAAGACAAATTTCACGTAATGTATGTTAGAATCATCAAAGTTTGCATACGTGGTCCCATGGATCATCAATGTAGCTCAAGTGGTAAGCTGAAGGGAATGCAGAGTCTGTGAAAAACTGTACAAATTACCTCTCTACTCAGCAGTGATTTGCTAGGTTCAAATATCTACGGAGGAAATGTCTTGTGAGTTCTTGCTTAAAAATTTTATGGCTACGAGCGTGACAGCAATTTAGCTACTTCTTCACTTTGCAAAACTAATAGAACGATTTCAACTTTGTCTTCATTGTCATTTACTTTAAGCTGAGAAGGAAAATCTTGAATTAACAACTGACGGAGATATTCATCTAGTCAAGACCATTGGTCAACCTGACGCAAAATCGGGAAGGAATTCTGTGAAAGGTGAATCAGACTCTGGTGAGCGATGTTTTTGTTTGACCAGATCTATCTTTTATATCAGTAACACAGTTAATATTTCTTCAAAATAAAACTTCTAGAGTTAAAAAACAAGTTTCGGAATACAAACAATGAAAGAGAGGTTTCCATGGAAGTGTACTTTATAAGCAGGCGTATGAACTCTGAATTTCGGGAATAAGAGTAGGTGTTATAAAAAATATAATATACCCTATCTATGAAAGTTAGGGGTCCCGAGTTGTCGAGAACAGATTCAGTATACTGCAGGTAAACAAATCATCAGTCATATCTCTCTGGGAATCCAGTCAAATCTAAAGTATATCTTTGTCATCAGTCGATCGCCGAAGTCACTTATAAACAATGTCAATAAAACCAACGTCTTTCTGAATTCTCATCGCTTCTAAATAGCTTCGTTACTTTATGGAATGATCTTACTGCCAATCGTTTTATCTTACGACGATGACAACAATGAACTAGATTTTCTCGAGCTTTCTGGTTTACTGTTTACTCCGTAGTCAATCTAATGAAAGTTTAATTGAATTGCAAAATCATTATGCACTCAAGGGAAAGTTTTGCTCCTTGGGACATATAGCCACATGTGGTTCAAGCAGAATCTGCCTGGCTCTATAATATATGGACACTCCTATTCCTAAAATGGCTTATCAGGGGCTTACACCAAATTAGGATCGACGATTCTTACACCGTGTATCATCGCCTTTAGTCAATGTTGTTTGAACGTTCTACGTCCATCATTACAAGACGGAATTTTTCGGAAGCTGAATATTAACCATTTTAAGGCAAAATTGACCGTCAGTTGATACAACGGAGCCTTCAATCTTACGGAGGATCAAAATCTTAGGGGTCATGCATCTTCATGTACGACGCCTAGAAGCGGATCATACTTGTATTTGCTTTTAAGGTTTGCTAGATTGAAAAATTGTCATAGCTGAAAAAAACAATCATTAGAATTATGTCAACACCTTAGTATTATAGACTAGGCATTGCCAAACATCATAATAAGGAAACATAGTTCATCATACCACGCAACAGTCATCGTGAAATGCGGAGTCAATGCTTTGTTAAATAAAACTGGTCAGAACGTAGACTCTTGATTATTTCAATATATAGGCAGAGGTGTGCCGAAATTAACTTCTGTATTTCAGGCGTTGAGTGAAAATGTACAATGGTGAGCACACACATCGTGAGGCGCTTTGACAGACAGAAGAGCGGCTAAATCATAAATTCGACAAATTTTCGACAGATGAAATTTCACATTTTACACTTTGTTGCTTGCTGAAGCCGGGTTTTGTTTACAAATTCAACTTTAATTTCGAAAGCTCATTACTAACGGACATGCCTCGTTCATATCATTTTCTTTCGATACATTATTTTATTTAATTAAGGGCGTGGTATGATTGAAGTATAATGATGAAAATGTTAACTTTCAGACGGCGCTGCAGGAACACTCGTCTTTGTTGGGATAAGTTTGTCAGTACTAGTTGGTATATTATTAATACTATCAATGATAAAGCAACGGTGCAAGAAATCCAGAAACAAAGGACAGAACTTGAGCAGAGTACCAGAGCAGACGACACTCATTCTGCATCTGAAGGAAGTGACATTGAATATCCAAACTGGTTTGGAACTTCTCAAATTTCTTAGCTGGATAATTAGCATTCTGTCTTGAACGACAGAAAAAAAATTGTGATTTTACATAAATCCAAAATGTGCAGTCCACTAAACCAACAAACAAACAGAAACAAAAAGAACACAAACACAAAAAAACAAGTAAACAAATATCACAAAAGGAGATGAAAGTTGAGAAGCGACACACAGACTTTTAGTAAACATTTAGGTAATCAATGTAAGTCAGTAAAGTGTCTTTGTATATTAATTAGGAAATATCGGTGCTTGTGTATTTTAACTTTTTGCCCGCACATTGACATGAGTGTTATTTACACACGTTAAATGTTAAACGAAGAGAAGTATGCAGATAATTTGTCTCTTGGATCCTGTTTATGATGCATTTCACATAGTTGTGTAACATGTGTAATTATTGTTGCCTTTAATTTTAAGGCAGCGTATGCTAACATTTTCCAATTCTTACCATTCGAGTAGGCGATCATTATTCACAGGGCTCGTTATATAAACTGAGTACACTAACATGTTTTGGTGACTTAATGCGTATGTACACAGGACTATGTACAGTTTCCGAATTACAGCAATTGATAGGTTTGATGAAAATCGGTAATTCATTGTAAATTAAGTGTTTATTTGCAGTGGTAAAAGTGAAAACTTGTATCTGTAAATTTCTGCATTTACTTGGAATATAAATTTATGTGGTATTTTATCTAAATGTTTATAAGAAATCATTTACATCATGCTACCATGCCCTAAACTTGCATACGATGAGGAAATATATAAAAGGGGCATTTGGCTTGTAGAGATATTTTGGGGGTAACAAATAAGTAAATAAATAAATAAATAATAAATAAATAAATAAATAAATAAATACATAAATAAATACATAAGTAAATAAATAAATAAATAAATAAATGGTTAATTCAATAATTAGTAGTTTGGAAAGTTACACAGGTGTAGATTTTTCATCTTCGCTCAAGAAAGGTCTCACCGTACTTTTGGCACTTTGAAAATCTTGTACATGTACTGTCATTTTTATCGTTTTTTTTTCACCGACCACAAAACATGACCGAATACACTTCTTAGATGACTCTTGACCCTTTTCCTGTCTCTGCATTAGATCGTTTTTTAACATGTCCGTGATCGCATTGTAATCTGAATAAAATGTAATGTTAATGAACACAATGCGTGTGTCGTCGTTTGATACTGTGCGCCAGTGTTGTCAACGTAGTCCCAACTTACAAAAATGCTTGGTCTCGGGCACGAATTTCCGACGTTCGATCTCTCGGACGTCCGTTTTCTGCATTTGGGGACTGAAATGGCGAGAATGCCTCATAAGACGACTGAGACACGTGAGGTCATGGTATAAAATCCGTTTGCGCTATATGCCGAGCAATGTTTCAAAATCTCGACCCGCCTGCAACGGGGATTATAGCTTAATATTAACATGTGTTTTAAAAGGAAATGCTTTCCATTGCAGTAAATCAAGCCGGCAGAAATAGACAAACTGCATCAATCATGTATGCTATAAAATAACGTTTCTTTTAATTAAAATTAAAGGGTCACCTAAATAGGTTTCCTTCAGAGGGAAGTAAAGAAATACCCTTATCTGTTGTTTGCACTGAAACTAAATACTTTAATGTTAGCTAAAACTATTTATAATAAACTTATAATAATTTATGATATTGATGATAAGCTTTGTGATGACTACCTTTGGTATTTTCATACTTTTCCACACAATGCAGAATATATTCCTTTAGGACCTGACTACTTTCTTCAGATTTTAAATTGTGCGCAGCCAACAAATGTACCATTAATCAGGAAATGACACAATGTTCCATATTCCTCTCATCAACGATTCTTCAGCAAAATTGATCCGACTCATGCAAGATTAAGAGATAAATCAGTTACCTTAACACTTACAACATTTGTATCATACTAGCTGTAAATCGGTATATTTTTAAATTCAATTGTTTTGTCACAAACATCTTCGCCGTCTCTTGTGAAACTGCCTCTTCCTGCAACATTTTTTATTGTCTTGAGGTACGGAGTAGTACTTAAACAGCCATTATTTTTCCAATAAAAAAAATAATAATTACATTAAATTACATTAGTCATCCACATACCCTAAGTGTATCCGTCTTCACAGAACTGAGTACAATAGCCATCTTTGACAAACTGAATATTAGATGCCTAAAGTTTACTTGATTATTTCATGCGTGGCAATCTCCCTAACGAAACTGTCGAGATTATATTGCTCAAGTCGGTCACCAGAGAACAATTCAGAATTGTATCCGGTTGTCATTTACTTGTCCCATAGAGAAAACTGCGGCTACGCTAGTTTCCATTCTGCTGTCTTTGAGCCAAATTGTGAAGGCAAGTGATATTTTGATATTGTTCGACATTCTAGACTCTGATAAATAAAAGTATTGCTTGAACTGGTGAAAATTACTACCAATCGTGGTATTTTTACTTGCTTGCACAATTTTTTTAATGTTGGAAAGAAAACGACTCACTGGCTTTTCCTATACTAACGAGCAGCTGATTCACGTTTTTTTGCAAGACAAATAAAGAATAGGACACCATCTTTGTATGATGTATTGTGCAAAATGTATTTTCTTCGGACTAAATCAGTGGATGTATTAACTGCTGTTTTGAAAAGGGAGTAGTTTGATAAGGGAACCAGAGCAATCATTTGGTCGACCGCGGCAGTAACTGTTAGTGTATTCAGTTCGCAAATGTCTTGACAAATGAAATTCAAAGTGTTTTCACCATAGCACCTAAAGTTTGTCCGTGATGCTGTATTTGAAATTCAAGGGATATTAGAAAATGGAATCATTCTCAGACAAGTCTTTCGTTTACAAGCGATCGCTCGTTTGTTGAACGTTTGTTACTTTCTCTTAAAATGGTTACATTGAATAAAAGTCCGTTGCTAGGCTACGTACGGTTATGACTTCAATGCCAGTTGACCTGTCTCGGGTAACTTTTAGAAGACAGTTATATTTTCTTGCCTGTACCTATCGATTGCGATTCCCCTTCAAGATCGTATGTATTTCAAATTTGACACAATGGTTCATGGGACATTATAGTTATTGAATTTGTCATAGCTTTCAGCTTAATCACCAATTCATTTTGTTAAGGAGCATTGTATACCCTACAGATATTCACAATCTAAAAACTCACCAGTATTGGAAGCAGGAGATGACTGCAGATCGAGAAAACCGGCGACCCGGTTACCTTCATCGAATACGCTGTTGGTAGCTAGCGTTTAAACATTGGCGGCAGGATGGGTTACTTTCAAGACACACGCTTGAACGTCACAGGACGCTTTTTCCCACACGAATGGGCATTGTTAACGATTGTAAAACATTTCATTTCCCGGACTTCGATATTTTAATGGAAACTGGGCAACAACTTTGACTTAGTTGCATCATGGGTATTCGACATGCTGTTAATCAAATTTAAAGGAGAAAAACGATTCACGCAAACGCCTATGAATTGGTCATAATACCCGGTGACAAACGCTGACGATAAATTGATTCACACTTTATCATTTGAATAAAAGATTTCAATGTTGTTTGGAACAATAGTCATCAGAAGTCAACTTATCTGGAAAAAATAGTACTACAAGGTGACGCGAGGCTGTGACGGTCTGCCAACACTATCCGACATTGAAGCCGTTGGTTCGCATTTATGTTAATACTGCTCGTGCCGTCGTGGCCTCGGCGTTGAGGCAGACAGTAAGAGTTTTGTGTGATGTGTCGGTTTGTACCTTAACACTCTCCCAACTAATATCAGCGAAAAAGCGAATAATTAAGGGTAGACCCATTTGGCAGACACTTATGTTTAAACTGATTTTTCACTATTAAAATGAATTGATACATCAGACAATCTGAGCTGCCAACCAAATCACTAAAGATCATAAAATAAGTCAATTAATAATTATTTGACATGATGCTGCTGTACACATTTACAGTACTGGAAGATCAACACCTGTATCATGTTTTATAAAATTTGAGACAGTATTTCTTGACATATCAGCTGAGAAAATTCATGAAATATACAAATACTCAATTAATTGACACGATACGCCTCAATGCCTTTGCATGGAACTACAACACTATAAGATCAATATCCGTATCAAGTTTCATGCAATTAGTTGCAGTATTTCTAGACATATCACACTGATCAGTTCTTTAAATATGAAAATTATAAATTAATGACAAGATCTTGCTAAATGTATTTGCATAAAGTTACACAGCTCTTTACCGAGTTTCATCTAATTCGAGTTGGTATTCCTTGACATAAAACCCTAATTACGGAAATTAATCAAATATGCAAATAAGTTAATTGATATGATTCTGCTAAATGTCTTTGCACATAGCTAGAGCTCTGGTGAATGAACAAAGTACCAAATTTCACCAAATTTGTGTTGGTATTTCCTGACATATTACTGGAATTATGAAAAATCATGAAATATGCAAATTAGCAATTAATCGGCACCATAATGAACAATGTTTTCGTGTACTATCAGAGATTTGTGTGACCAACACATGCACATAGATACATAGCTCTTTTTCAAAAAGCATTATTACTCAACTTAGCACTAAATCTGCGTGCAACATCCAAAATAATAGACATGCATATGTATTTAACTTTGTTATCCTTGTACCAAGTTGAAAGGAATCTGCCATGGCATATTTGAGATATCTGCGTGGATTGACGAACCGACCTACGGACAGACGCATGGAATGACGCAGCCCAAACCACAAGTCTCCTGCACTTCCTTTTCGGGGACTGAAAAGGACAAACGGTGGTTAACAAAGTAATACCACACTTTGTTTCATTGTAGTTGTTTTTGATAGACATCACAGTCTCAAGGCCACCGTTGGATTCATCAAATGAGATTCTGATTACAATACAATTTATATCCCTCCTGATTTGTTAGCCATTACTGCTTAACTATTCATCCACTGAAGTAGCGCTAAAGTAACATCGAAACCTGTGATAGCTCAGTGTGTTCTTTTTGACATCACTGTAATGAAACAGTCTTTATGTGGTTACACTTGGTAAAATTTCTACGGCTCAACAATGGTTTCACTTTTTAGTAAAATGTGTTTTACCAGCTCTATACATACATCATGAAATCCTGTATCTGAGTCTTGGGGATGTTTATCCCATGTTGGTATTTAGGTTGACTCGATGGACATATATTTTATCCTTGTTCTCACTGGGACGTCCACTATTTTGATGTTAAAGTTTTTTACTTGAAAAAGTTGGTCTTTACGTTTGTTCTTAGTCGTTCTTTTCCCTCACGGCGTAAGACGCGATAATCTTCCAGGGCCACAGATACACGCCTAATTCCCAAGAAACAAAGAACACAGCTGTCTACTAGCTACCCTTTTTCATCATAATAATGATACAGCACCATACCTTAGTCTACATTTTAACATCTGCTGCTACCAAATTGCAACCAGCGGCGAACGCATCTTTGGTTTGACAGGCCCTCTAGGATAATAACCATTTATCAGTAAGAGAAGGCGGTACTTAATTCACTGTTCATATAGAAATGTCAGCCGTTTCCATGAGCACTGTGTTGAAGTAAGGGAAGAGTATACCAATCTAAAAGTGCAGCGAAAAAGTTCTTGTTCGAAACGAATAATCCACTACGTGTAAGTTGTCAGTGTCTCATGATTTGTAGCAGACGTATTTAAGGCTGTTATATAATCACAGCAGGCATCTAATTATTATGGTACGTGCAGCAATCATTCGGAACGGCTGCTGCAGATATTTCCGTGTGTTGTTCCTTTTATCGCAGCTTTTACCTAAAATCAAATGACTTCTTACAAGTGTGTGCTTAAAGTAACGCAAAGTATCGTACGTCCATCCTCACCCATTTTTCTCATCCGTCGATGAATGCAAATTATATAATTTTTAGGTTTACACTCAGAGATAGAACATTTTGATCAGGAGTCAAAAATAATTCGTTCGCAAAATCATATAACACTGGTTAATGTTGTTATAGATTTACAGTACTTATATTTCCTTCATAATCACACACAGACATAAATCATGCACGTTATCTCAGCTCTGATGCTCATGGTTTTCAATGCTGCGACATTCATTGTAGATGCTGAAGATGCAATAGTTCCCAAAAATCGGAGAAATTTGAAAGGTAAGGCCAATGGAAAATATCAACGGGCAAGATTATTTAAAACTTGACAAGGTTGTTGGTTTTTAATTTTTTCATCACTTTCGTTTTTCAGAGTTCCTTGGAAAAAAGCCTTTGTACTTAATATTCTCTCACGCTAGTTAGCAACATGAACAGAATAGATTTTAACATTTAGCTATTTTTATGCACGTAGTTTCTGACAAAGATTATGTTTCCATGTTGCTAAATGCTGTGACTTTTTCTGATATTTAAAAACAGCATTGATACGCTTGAAACTGCAGTGTACAAATGTAAAAATAGCGGACGCTAGACGCGTCTTTACGCGTTCAAAATGTACATGTCGGTGTTCAAATTTGAACGGCTGGTGTTCACATCGTTAACACTAGTGTTCATATTATTAACAATAATGTTCTAAACCTGAACACGATGTGTTAACAACCATCTCCTTCAAGTGTTCAAAAACTCAGCATCACAGAAATTTTACAATATTCTGAAACAGTTAACAATCTTTTGTGTTTTTTACTTTACATTGGCTATATTAACTTTACTACTGCCTCGCTGTCCGGCATTCGTACACGGATTTTGGTATGACAAATTTCACACTAAGTGAAAAATATTTCCGGTCTACAATTGCTGAAAGCATGTTTTTTCTAAAAAAGGAAGTATAAAAAATAATTTTACACGTTTATTTCGGGTTGAAATTTTGAAAATTTAAAAAGACAATCAGAAAACTACCATGGACGTTTTAATTTTAACATCGACGTGCAAGAGGCGTTCTACTTCTAAACACTTGGTGTTCAAGTTTGGTGCCTTTTCTTATCCCATGATGCATCAAAACGGAAGTTGTGACATTTTCTTGTAAGCGCACGCTGAAGTCGTGATCGTGTGGAAACAAGACCAGAAGGGGTAAGTTTTCTCTCCAAAATAGTAAAAGGTTTTAGATTTTGAAGCATCTTTATTATTATCCTTTGAAATTATTGTATTGTACTATGAAATAGCTTAACTACTTGAAGAAATCTTGAATTCTTTCAGTGGCTGGTATACCAACAACTAGCTGTGAATACGCAGTGGTACTTTTGGCCATGGCCTATCGATCGATCTCACTCGGGTCAAGGGTCATCGCAACACACTCTAGCGATAACCCTTGACCTGAGCGCGATCGATACGCCTTGCATAGTACCCGCGTAGTACCGCTGCGTAATCACAGCTAACACATGTCTTTTAGTAGACACAATCGCATGTAAAACATCAATTAAACATGATCGTACAGTATACAATGTATTGTGTCAGCATATGAGAGTTTGGCTTTTTTATTTTAATCAGTTGATGACAAGAATAAGCAAATATTTTTAAACATTATTGAAAAGAGGCTCCCCTCAGCCCCTTGTCTTTCATAGAAAGTCTTATCTCGACATATTACCTATTGTTGCATTATTTTCAGGATGTAAAAAAATGGACTTAACTGAAAATCGAAGAGTTGTTACAGAAGAGGTAGCTGTTTTGGAACCAAGCTTGAGAACCCCAATTCATCTCTAATGTAGATTTAAACTTTCAAGGGTCAGTAACTGAATTTTGATAAGTTTCTGTATTTGTTTTCTTAATTAATCTAAGCTTTGGTAGCATGCTACGATCAACTAAATGTTGCCGGAAAATAAGCTTTCACAGACTTGTAGTCTCCCTCATCAGATGCAAGGGTGGAATGAAAAATTAAAGCTGAAAGCGACAGAAAAATGTCCACACTGAATTACTGAATTTTCTGAAATTTTCACTCAATTTTCTGTCACTTTCTGCTTCAATTTTCATTCCCCCTTGCATCTGATGAAGGAAACTTCACGTTTTTAAAAGCTTATGCCCCTGTCACATTTATTGATCGCAGCCTGCAATCAAACCTAAGATTATTTTGTATTGTAGCTCAACGCGTTTCTTGTTCTTAGCAACTGGTTTTAGCTTTGCAGTCACCTAAATATGTGGATGTGTAGCATTGTACATAACAAGGTTTTTCTTGAAAACAGCCTGTACGAATCCTTTAATATTTGAATTACACGTTCCAAGAGATTACCCAAGTCAGATATGTTTAAATTATGATGAAATATGCAAATTTATGTTTTTGAGGCTGATGTTGCTATTTTTTGGGTAAAAATCTTCTCTCTTTTACAGACGTCATCAATATTTGAACATGTCCCTAATATGACCGTAGTCAAATTTGTGCTATCTGTCATGAAATATTCAAATTTTTATATTTCATGGCATTTTGTGTCATTTTGGTAAAAAAACTTTTAAAAATCTTCTTCAAACTGCTCATTTAACAGCTTTGATATTTAGGACATAGATCTCTACTGATAGCCTTTTTCAGATTTTTCAAATTATGGAGAAATTTGCAACTTTGTATTTTTGAGACATTAAAGACATTTCAGAAATTTTTAAGATATTAGGGATTACCAGAATGTAATATATATTCAAGTTAAGATAAAATCTATGTTTTCTTTTATTTTAAGGACGATTTTTACCATTTTTGGTAAAAAAAAATTGTATAAAAATTAATAGCAGGGTACACCAGAATTTGAAAGGGCTTTACGATTATGTTTTTAATTTCTGAGAAGTAGATTTTTGAAATGTCACCGATTTATTTCAGGGTTTATTTAAAGATATTACAAACAAGCAAAATTTTTGGTTTATGAAGGACTTCGTTGGAGAAGGAAATAGGTTTTATCCTGCCAAGGACCAACTTTCCCCACTTTCTGCATGTTGTGCCTTACCGTGACACTTTGACAACTTGACATGTTGTGTTTACTTTAGTGTGGACAACTATACACCATGTGAACTAGAGAAGCCTTGACAAACTTCTTTTCTTCAAAATTTACAATTGTCTATACAAGAGGAAAAGTCTTTAAGAAGCCATGTTACAAAAATGGAGTATGCATTTCATACATATACGTCTTTTCAACACAATGAGTAAGCCAAATTGTGAGCTTTTTCAGATGAGTTTTGTACGTTTTAAACAAGTATGAACATAAAACGTAACCCACAATATCTAAATAAAACCAGATTTGTCATTACTTTGTTCATGTTTTTTAAAGCGATCTACAGTGTTTGTGGGGATTTTTTATTGCTTATGTTTTTTGATAGGAGGGTGTTAACACCGTTGGTAGTTTCCTCTGACAAACTTTACATACAAAGTGGCAATGTTTATTTGCCCATTTTCCAGTAAATTATTGTACTTTATTCTAAAATGTTTTGTGTATTTTTAGAATAAAATAATTTAACTGAATATCAGTGGTCTGTAATGTTATTTCCAGGCTTGACATCCCCTGAACGCCCAAAATTAAAGGTGTTCAACAAAAGCGCATCATGTGTTCTAGCCTTTAACACACTTATCGTTGAACGGCGTCCATGCGTTCAAAAAGTGTTACAGTCCTTTGAACGCGTAAATGCGTTCATTTTTTGAACACGTCATGTGCAACGAGTGTTCTGATATGGAACACCATGGTGTTCAATATAATGTCTGATGAACACTCAATCAAAATGTTCACACATGTGTTCAAAATTGAACGTCGGTTGAACACGTAGTGTTAAATTTCTGAACGTCTAGACGCGTTCAAAAAGTGTTACAAAAAGACGTTTAATTGGTGTTCTATCCTTTAACACTTAACTTTACAGTGTGTCATAGGTGGAGAATGCATTTATCTTCAACGACAAGGAAAAAGAATTTATTGGGTAAAAGTAAAATATGGTATAGGCGATTTTAAATCGCAGTAGTTGACAATACCCACACGGTAGTTGTTTACTGAGAGTAAAGTAAAGATATCTGTTAGTCAAATTTCATCAATGCTGCAAACTTCACTTCCTCTGTCATGTAATTTAAGTTACAGATATCATTACTCTGTACTTGAGTAATATGAGTTTATATATATATATATATATATATATATATATATATATATATATATATATATATATATATATATATATATATATTAATTATATTATATATAATATTGTATATATATATATATATATTATATATATATATATATATATATATTATTATATTATATATATATTATATATATATATATATATTATATATATATATATATATATATATATATATATATATATATATATATATATATATATATATATATATATATATATATATATATATATATATATATATATATATATATATATATATATCTGCGTCGATTGACGGACCGACCTACGGACAGACGCATGGAATGACACAGCCCAAACCACAAGTCTCCTGCACTTCCTTTTCGGGGACTGAAAAGGACAAACGGTGGTTAACAAAGTAATACCACACTTTGTTTCATTGTAGTCGTTTTTGATAGACATCACAGTCTCAAAAGGCCACCGTTGGATTCATCAAATGAGATTCTGATTACAATACAATTTATATCCCTCCTCTGTGCTCTCCCTGGCCTTTCGAAATTGTTAGTAATTTACGAATTGGGTTAAAAAAATATTAGTAAGCAGAAATTATGTTATTCTGAACCCATCAACTTTCAACAAGCACTTCTGGTACTCAATAGATGATTTTAAGGGGATAGAAATGATGAATGATTTCATTATAGACAAAAGAAAATGAAAAATCCCTTTTTAGTTTTTTTTGACAATGAACACTCATATTTTGATACGCATTTTCAAAAGATTTATTGAATAACACAGTACATCATGGGTCATGAATGCTTGTAACATTTAAATTTCTTCCTTGTCTCGCAGCTCAATAAAGTGTGTAATTTTGGTCAACGGCCAATGAATATTATTCAATTACTCTATCTTTATTACACAACATAACATGTTCAAGTATATTGTGACACAAATCATAACCCCCTTTGTGTGTGTACTCAGTGGTTGATGATTATATATATTTATTAAGCGGTCATTAATATTATCAAATATTATCAGTGTTTGCACAAGTTTTAGATGCTAGAAAATCTGTCCCGTTTTTCATATTTGGAAAGCTCTGTTACTTTGAAAGTATGCACGTCATCCATGGGTACTAGGTGGTGCCACTATATAGCTGCAGTCATTATGCCATGTTCATCTCTAAAATACTTTTTAAACAACCACTGATCAGAACATCTGGCAGTCTGTGGTTTCGCACAAATTTTGTCTCATCTCAATCAAACTTAAGTACGCAAACTGAGACTGGTGATCCTGCTAATGTTTTCTTAGAGACAGTTACACTTTTAAAACGCTGCAGATGATCGTCATTTATTTTTTTGTCTGGATAAACTTTTTGGTCATGGGACTGTGCACAGCATTTTCTCTGGATCATAGAAAACTATCAGTATTCATAACATTTGCTGAGACAGTTTTTTGTAAAATATTTTGAAGGAAACCTATTAAAATTGGCAAGCTGACTGAAAAATTCAATTTGCAGATCGTCAAATGACAAATCTATATACAAGATTTCCGGCTCGCTTCCACCTCCATGCACAGAAAAACACTTTGCAGTACATGTTCAACCATGCGCGGTCCGGACTGCAGTTCTGCTGTAGTTCGACTGTCTTTCAGGCTGACTGTTCTTGATCTCTTCTAGCTCGGCGGTTTCATTGTTTCGTATTTTTTTCATATCAGTTGCCGTTTTTATGCCCAACTTTCTTTCCCAACTGGATACTATCAATCCAAAGTATTTGTAACTGCCCGCTTCCCTCGATCCGCTTCAACATACAGTCCATTCGGAAAGTTGACAGCATGTGAGTGTTTGGGTGTCTCGAAACTACCGTAATGGGGTGGTAATGCATGACACACCACTATGAGATTACAAGACCTGGGGATCTTGAAACTTTTTCGCGCATGCTCATGTTATCACAGGTCAAAGTCCAAAGCCAGCTATCACCATGTGTCGATGCGCCGATGATAGGGGCATGCAGGTTTTGAAAGACGAGATATGACAGTATTTCCCCGGAATTCACAATCTTGACCGAAAATCAGGCTTCAAAAATAACAAAATCGTTCGTAAATGGCCGATCGGGCATTCATTTTTTTTCGTAAATTTTCATTTTTGTTCGTAATTTACGAAAGTTACGAGCGACAGCGAGAGCACAGACTCCTGATTTGTTAGCAACTACTGCTAAACTATTCATCGACTGAAGTAGCGCTAAAGTAACATCGAAACCTGTGATAGCTCAGTGTGTTCTTTTTGACAACACTGTAATGAAACAGTCTTTATGTGGTCATACTTGGTAAAATTTCTACGGCTCAACAATGGTTTCACTTTTTGGTAAAATGTGTTTTACCAGCTCTGTACATACATCATGAAATCCTGTATCTGAGTCTTGGGATGTTTATCCCATGTTGGTATTTAGGTTGACTCGATGGACATATATTTTATCCTTGTTCTCACTGGGACGTCCACTATTTTGATGTTAAAGTTTTTTACTTGAAAAAGTTGATCTTTACGTTTGTTCTTAGTCGTTCTTTTCCCTCACGGCGTAAGACGCGATAATCTTCCAGGGCCACAGATACACGCCTAATTCCCAAGAAACAAAGAACACAGCTGTCTACTAGCTACACTTTTTCATCATAATAATGATACAGCACCATACCTTAGTCTACATTTTAACATCTGCTGCTACCAAATTGCAACCAGCGGCGAACGCATCTTTGGTTTGACAGGCCCTCTAGGATAATAACTCTTTATCAGTAAGAGAAGGCGGTACTTAATTCACTGTTCATATAGAAATGTCAGCCGTTTCCATGAGCACTGTGTTGAAGTAAGGGAAGAGTATACCAATCTAAAAGTGCAGCGAAAAAGTTCTTGTTCGAAACGAATAATCCACTACGTGTAAGTTGTCAGTGTCTCATGATTTGTAGCAGACGTATTTAAGGCTGTTATATAATCACAGCAGGCATCTAATTATTATGGTACGTGCAGCAATCATTCGGAACGGCTGCTGCAGATATTTCCGTGTGTTGTTCCTTTTATCGCAGCTTTTACCTAAAATCAAATGACTTCTTACAAGTGTGTGCTTAAAGTAACGCAAAGTATCGTACGTCCATCCTCACCCATTTTTCTCATCCGTCGATGAATGCAATTTATATAATTTTTAGGTTTACACTCAGAGATAGAACATTTTGATCAGGAGTCAAAAATAATTCGTTCGCAAAATCATATAACACTGGTTAATGTTGTTATAGATTTACAGTACTTATATTTCCTTCATAATCACACACAGACATAAATCATGCACGTTATCTCAGCTCTGATGCTCATGGTTTTCAATGCTGCGACATTCATTGTAGATGCTGAAGATGCAATAGTTCCCAAAAATCGGAGAAATTTGAAAGGTAAGGCCAATGGAAAATATCAACGGGCAAGATTATTTAAAACTTGACAAGGTTGTTGGTTTTTAATTTTTCATCACTTTCGTTTTTCAGAGTTCCTTGGAAAAAAGCCTTTGTACTTAATATTCTCTCACGCTAGTTAGCAACATGAACAAAATAGATTTTAACATTTAGCTATTTTTATGCATGTAGTTTCTGACAAAGATTATGTTTCCATGTTGCTAAATGCTGTAACTTTTTCTGATATTTAAAAACAGCATTGATACGCTTGAAAATGCAGTGTACAAATGTTAAGACGCCCCTGTTTCGCCTCAGCTGTCATAGGTGGAGAATGCATTTATCTTCAACGACAAGGAAAAAGAATTTATTGGGTAAAAAGTAGAATATCGTAGAGGCGATTTTAAATCGCAGTAGTTGACAATACCCACACGGTAGTTGTTTACTGAGTGTAAAGTAATGATTCTGTTAGTCAAATTTCATCAATGCTGCAAACTTCACTTCCTCTGTCATGTAATTTAAGTTACAGATATCATTACTCTGTACTTGAGTAATATGAGTTTATATATAATATATATATATATTATATATATATATATATATATATATATATATATATATATATATATATATAAATCCGAAGTGATTGGTGGTCTTTATTCTGTATTTCCAGGCCATCGGCCCAATATACAAACATAACTCAGATAACATTATTAAATGACAGGAAAAGAAGAAAAACAACAATTCTTGCGGAAAAAATATATTTTTACATTTCGATATCTTTTCTGCGTATCATAGCATGAAATGTAAAGGCTGCTAATCTCTGTAATAAATCAGTATTACTCGAAGACATCAAATCTACAAATTTCCTTTCTGATGGTGATGTGAAATAAATAGCTGGTAAATATTTAATTCTTAAAGTATCAAAAAATGGACAAATCAAAACAAAATGATACTCATCTTCAATCTCACTTCTTTCACATAATACATCTTTCCAAGATGGGTGTATATATATATATATATATATATATATATATATATATATATATATATATATATATATATATATTATAATATATATATAATGTGTGTGTGTTCCTTCTTAATTAATTATTTACTTATTTATTTATTTATTTATTTATTTATTTATTTATTTATTTATTTATTTATTTATTTAGTTCCTCTGTTAGATAACTCACAATCCTTAGTGCACGCTCGGATGCACAACAACAGAGAAGCTCGATCAACTGGACATGATATATTCCCCGACAATGTCGACATTATTTTAGTGACAGCTGACTTGTACTTAGCAGTTTTGAGCACAACCGATTCAAAAGTATACGGCCCCTTGGAAGGTACTTTTGCGACAAAAGATGTTGACGTCGGCAATGGTGTGTTGCTTGGAGTGAGTGAAACAAACGGACTTCAGATCAAAACATCGATGCTTACTGACGGTTGGGATTCGGTACCAAACAGCTGTTGTGTGATTCGTGTTGCGTGGTATGGGCACAAATTATTGGTGTAAACGACGAGAAAATGCTAGTTTTGCGTGAGGATGTGTCAGCTAGTTGGAAGGTGATTGAAAACAGTGGAGGTGTCCTATCGGTCGTCTACACAAATGAGTTTGGCATACTTGGCCTTTCATTAGACGGTGAACAAATACTTCGAGCCAAAGTTGACCCGTTCGAGTGGATTAGCGGAAGCGTTATCGTACAAATAGATACACCTTTAATTGATTTTACGATGCTACAAGGTAATGTGGTTCACTTGACCGATACATACATCGCTATTTGCGCCGGAGTTTTACCAACACCTTCGTCAAGTGAAAATTTGAACAGAGGTAAGGCAGCATTCATTAGAGTATGGTGAGAGTCTTGCCCTTGAACACGGTGGTTGTAACTTTTCTTTAGGTTAGTCATTGTTATAAATAACTAAATTGCAGATATAAGAGAAATCATAACAATTCGCACACGAATCAGAAAACTGAGACCTGGGAAAATCACAAATTTAAAGGGTCACATACAAGATTCTAAGTTGTTGTGTACTAGTATATATGCATTTTGATGATTAGAAATGACTTTGTTCCTTTATGAACATATTTTTTTATATGAAAAGACTACAGAAAACTATTCACATGTTATTTGGATTCGCTAGGTCAAGCAACACTACAGTGTTAACATCTCTCCATTCAACTCTGACATTAAAAAATGAAAGCGTGCGTTAAATGTGTGTAGCGTGGAATACTTACTGGGTATGAAAATGGATTGTGGAAAATCTGCTCATTGTATATGCATTATTGTGACGAACAGAGTTGAAAAGCGAATATATACAGTAAAGTGATTGACTTTAGGTTTCAATTGAGACATGAGATGCTATCCTTGCGAGTTAAATCATTATAAAATCCAAACACGCTTTCTTTGGTTTCGTTTTGCTAAGCCTCAATAATAACAAGTGTCCACGGCAACGAATGTGACTACGACATGACATTATTGAAAAGCCATGAGTAGTAATTTGCTAAATTGCCCTTATTCACAAGTTATATAATTTCTATTATTGGCTGAAATCATAATGCTTATTGAATTCCTCTGAACGCAACAAATATATGAGATTTTGTAATCTAATTTCAACGTGGAATACAATTCATTCCAGGCTCAAAGAAATATATTTGTATAAAATATCATTGCATGTATTGTATTGTATTGTATTGTATTGTATTGTATTGTATTGTATTGTATTGTATTGTATTGTATTGTATTGTATTGTATTGTATTGTATTGTATTGTATTGTATTGTAGGGTTATTCACAAAATACGGCCCTGTATGGACGAGGGCTCAGTGAGTGACGTATTGAAGGCGAGTCCGATACGTCACTCACTGAGCCCGAGTCCGTACAGGGCCGTATTTTGTGTATAACCCTATTATTATACACCTACCTCCATTAATCGTCAGTATAAAGTAATTCTATGGTAAATTTGAGGAATGCGGCACGCGCGATATGAGTGGAACGCGTGCGATCTACTGCTCCGTAGTACAAGTCCCTTGCGTTGGCACGAAGCCAAATAATTTTCAGTGCAGTACAAGCAAACTTCGATGAATGTTTTCAATTTAATTAGTTTTTAAAAATAAAAATCAATTGCATTTAGACTCAGTTTTGTGTTTAGCGTGTTTTAAGCCTTATACTACGAAAACATTTTGGTGGAAGTTGTTATTATGTCTATAACTCACCGTAAAATAGTTTGTTTACATCCAATAATCGCTAGGTCAAAGGTCAAACAGGCGCGTCGCGCGTCTCCCGTATTCGGGACTCCGCGTACTATACAAAATACGGGGAGTTATTGGACGGTCAAACTCTCATAGGTTACGGCAGTAGGTGTATAATAATGTATTGTATTGTATTGTATTGTATTGTATTGTATTGTATTGTATTGTATTGTATTGTATTGTTGTATTGTGTTGTGTTGTGTTGTGCTGTGTTGTATTGTATTGTATTGTATTGTATTGTATTGTATTGTATTGTATTGTATTGTATTGTGTTGTGTTGCATTGTGTTATGTTGTGTTGTGTTGTGTAAGAAAAGATGACGTAACTGAAAGAGGTCACAAGGGAATAACTGTTTATGATTCAAAATGTTATAACATATCATCACAACAACCATAAAACGAACTGTACCTTTTCGCAAATAGTGGGACTGCTTAATATCATGTTGAATGTTGACTCAAAGCATTTGCAGTTGTTGTGGTTTTCATACATTGAATGTGGTTTGCATACATTCAATATGACCATAGCATCAGATAGGACAAAGGTATCGGCATACATATGCAGATCATGGCCATGCATTTCTGTATTTCGTAGTATTCGTACACATATTTCCAACTGAACTCCGTCTTTCGTATTTATGACCTTCGGACAATGGCCATGAGACTGGATGTTCTTTAACTACGCAAGTAGATAAACAGGCAAGACCACTTCTTCAGGAAAACAGGCTCATCCAATTCAACTAGGCATGTGCCTCTTACTTCTATTAAGCAATGGCGAGCCTCGTTGACATAGTAGGCTGAAACAGTTTGTCTTATGAGATCTGCATCCTTTATGTTTTCATATTCCATCTGGATGTTTATAAACCACTTATCGGTGTTAATAAATGAAAGGTCTGAGCACAACTGAAAGGCCTGAGCTTAAGATCAATCGATCTATTGGACACATGTTCATCTCCCACTCAAGTGTACGACTGAAGGTCGTTTGTTGCGGTTGCTGCAGATCATTTACAATATAATACAGACAAAACTGGTAAAGTTGAATATAATTTACTGGTAATGTTTTTTTTTTCTGAGCATTACTGGGTCTACTCATAGAAAACACGATAATAAGAATGCTTATTATAATATGCTTAGCTGGAATCCGGCAATCTGATCGGCAGGAGCCGGATTTTATATTCTCAACAAGAAGACCTACGCGCCGCGTAACATTTTTGAGCTCGCGCAAATTTCGAACGCCAACTTGAGAGCTCAACGCGCCATAATGTCGAACAAGTCTATGGCTTCAGATTGATTTTGATTGTTGAATTTTAGTCTAGTGCAGCTTGACGAACCAACAAATGAAGAGTTTCTGTAAGCAGCAGAGGCTATGTAACAACAACATAATTTTAAAAGTTTTTTGATCGTATTTTGATGTAAAATTCTTCAAGTTCGATGTCTAATCGCGATATCGATGCGTTGCGAAACCGTATTTTATGAATTCAACTGTGCACGAACGCGCGTTCTGAAACATTCTATTTTAGAGTTTGTATGAGGCTGGGCGCTTCTGAACTTTCGTGCCATTTTCGGCCCTAAATAACGACATTGTCCACCTGTTTTAACTTTAGCATAATATGTAACAGGTCTGACCTGAGAGCGAGCGCAGCGTAGGGTTATTGATGTCATTGATGTTTTCAGGCGATAGCATGCTAATTTCTGTGTTTATGCATGATGCATACTATTTATGACATTGAGCTGTCAATTGTTTTCTAGAATAACATTAAAAGATTATTATAGCAATTTAACTCGGAAATGCCTAGTTCTCAAACGAAAATTATTTAAAACTGGTAAATTACATGATTCCGATCAGTTTATTGTAACAGGGGTGGGAACAGAGGCAGTCTAATGTAAAACACGTACTTGATATTCCCGTCGGTAGCTCTCAAGCACACGATTTTTAATTCTCGCGTGAGTTGACTGTTCGTTCTCGCGAGAGTTGGCTTGTTTCAAAATGGCGGCGCCTTGTGATGACCGAACCAGGCTTTCAAAAGTGATCGAAAATAGTCATTTTGAACCAAATTTCACACTTTCTTAGGAATACAGAGATTCTTTTGTCGGAAATACACATTGTCGAGTAGGATTTATGGTAGATGATTTCTTTAATTTCACGCAATCCGTGTAAAAGTATTCAAAATGGCCGCCTCCATGTTTTAGTGCTTTCTTTTCAAACTCGTAGGTATATAGAGATTCCATTCTAATTTTCGTGTACACGCGTTAGTCTTTCGGCCGCTCTCGCTGCGCTCGCTAATATGTAACAGGTCTGACCTGAGAGCGAGCGCAGCGTAGTAATAGTATATCGTCATTGATGTTTTCAGGCAATAGCATGCTAATTTCTGTGTTTGATGCATGATTCATAACTTAGCCATTGACTCGTCAAGGTTGAATTGTTGTCAATTGTTTTCTAGAATGGCATTTATAGCAATTTAACTCGGAAATGCCAAGTTCACAAACGAAAATTATTTAAAACTGGTAAATTATATTATTCCGATCAGTTTATTATATTGTAGCAGGGGCGGAACAGAGGCAGTCTAATGTAAAACACGTACAGTACGTCTTGATATTCCCGTCGGTAGCTAGTTCTCAGCCCACTATTTTTAATTCTCGCGTGAGTTGACCGTTCGTTCTCGCGAGAGTTGGCTTGTTTCAAAATGGCGGCGCCTAGTGATGACCGATCGGGGCCTTCAAAAGTGATCTAAAATAGTCATTCTGAACCAAATTTCACACTTTCTTTGAAACAGAGAGATTCTTTTGTCGGCAGTACACATTGTCGAGTAGTTTTTGTGGTAGATGATATCTTTAATTTCACGCAATCCGTGTAAAAGTATTCAAAATGGCCGCCTCCATGGAACTGTGCTCTCTTTTCAAACTCGTAGGTATATAGAGATTCCATTCTAAATTTCTTGTACACGCGTTAGTCTTAATGCTCGCTTCGCGAGCGGCCTTCGGCCGCTCTCGCTGCGCTCGCTATTATGAGGTTAATATTTAACAGGTCTGACCTGAGAGCGAGCGCAGCGTAGTAGGGTATATCGTCATTGATGTTTTCAAGCAAAAGCATGCTATTTCTGTGTTTGATGCATGACGCATATTTTGGCCTTGCTGTCAACTCGGAAATGCCAAGTTCACTAACGAAAATTATTTAAAACTGGTAAATTATATGATTCCGATCAGTTTATTGTAACAGGGGCGGGAACAGAGGCAGTCTAATGTAAAACACGTACTTGCCCGGCCTCGGCGTCGGTAGCTCTCAGCACACGATTTTTAATTCTTGCTTGAGTTGACCGTTTGTTCTTGCGAGGTTTGGCTTGTTTCAAAATGGCGGCGCCTAGTGATGACCGATCCGGGCCTTCAAAAGTGATCGAAAATCGTCATTTTGAACCAAATTTCACATTTTTTTGGAACAGATAGATTCTTTTGTCGAAAATACATATTGTCGAGTAAGATTTGTGGTAGATGATAACTTTAATTTCACGCAATCCGTGTAAAAGTATTCAAAATGGCTGCCTCCATGGAAGTGCTCTCTTTTCAAACTCGTAGGTATATAGAAATTCCATTCTAAATTTCTTGTACACGCGTTAGTCTTAATGCTCGCTTCGGCCGCTCTCGCTGCGCTCGCTTATAACGGTGCGCTCGGGTATTTGGTTGCGGATATAAGACCTCTTGGGTGAAAATTAGCATATTTGGGTGAAATAATCACCTCGCTTCGCTCGGTGATTCTTTCCTGCCGAATATGCTTATTTTCAATCCAGAGGTTTTATATCCGCAACCAATCACCTCGCTTGCCGTTAATAACCTCTAAATAATATGGTTAGATACAGTCGAATTTAAAATAAACAACAGCAATTTCAAAAATACCTGATTTTAATTGTTAAAATGTAAAATGTATGTTATTATTACTTTAACTTCCTGCTCTTGTGTAATTGCCACGCAAACTCCTTCATGGTAGTTCAACAATTCAAGCCTGGCTTACAACCTTAAAACAATATCAAGACTATATTTATCTTGCAACATTCTTAAAGCTCATGTTGTTTGAGGTGAGATGAATTTACCGGGAGTCTACAATAAAGCGTCTCTCTCTCTCTCTCTCTCTCTCTCTCTCTCTCTCTCTCTCTCTCTCTCTCTCTCTCTCTCTCTCACTCATACACACACATTAAATGCATGCATGCATGCATGAATGCATACCTTTTCATGCATGCATTGATTCATGCATACATACATTAATGTCGGTTCATTTGACCCGGAAGATACGCAAAGAAGTGAAACAAACTCTGAAGTTGTACATGAAGGATGTCAGAGTCTGAATATATGTAATATATATTATGTAGAATACTCAACTATACGGTTAGTGACCCACTTTTTTCAAATATAAAATCGTGCGAGACAATCAATATTGTTAGGCTTACTTATTGAGATGGGTTCCTATTGCAAAGGAGTACATTATTATCCACCTGCGTCTCTAACCGTACAGTAAGTTTAGGTTTCTACGGATACGAAGTACAATGCGGTGTACGATAACTTAAGGTGTTATCGGATGCTATTTGACCTTGACCCAAAAAACATCTTTACGTCAACACGGGATAAAGGGGGAGATAATTTAGATACTTCTTAAAATACATAACTTCACGAAGTTAATCGTCGTGAGTCCAAACCTTTGATTTTAAATGACTGTGTGCTGCTGACCTACATTTTTTAACACGTGCACTGCGTTGCGCGGATTGCGTTCTGTGCACTTTATAGCGGACGTGCTTGAACGCGTTCGCAGTCTTTGTGTGATCGCTCAGTGCAGTCCCGGGAGTGCAGTAAGCAACGGACATCCTAAAAACGCTTCAATTATGACTTTTTCCTGGTAAAATTTGACTAAAAAGGTCTATAATAAGGTTATTCACAAAATACCAGGATTTATGTCCTCGTACAACGTACGCTTTGGTATTGTCCTCGACGTTCAACGTCTATGACAATACTTCCTCGGCACAATGTACTCGGACATAAATCTTGGTATTTTGTTATTAACCATGTATTATAAACTTCACTTGATCTTATCATCTAAACATATTTCCGCACTGATTTTCTTAATTCTATCCAGATATTGACAACACAAGAAGTGAAAGAATGCCGGTGGATTTTACTAAGGGAGGTAAGACGGCGATTAGAATGAGAGTCCAGTAACTTGGATATAGCCCACGATATTCAGTCTTATGTGCAATAGATAATGTAAACTTTATGATGTGAAATTAATTTCCAGCTACTGCTTGCATGCCTATGTGTGTTCTCGAAAATATATGTTCGCGTGTAATCATCCAAATGCTTATATAGTTGACGCGAATCACACATAATCATTTGTCATTCAATTTAGACGAATACTATAATAGTGACTTGTTTCTAGTAGAGAAACAATCATAGGCAGCAGAACAATTTTGAATAGGAGCTTTGCTGTTGGTGCTATTACGACACGCTTTCACTTGGTCAAGAAACTTGATGCAGACGTGATGCTTATTATTTCTATGTCAATATCCTGCATAGAGTATACTGATGTTAACTGCACTGGACTAATCTCAGGGGAATTAGTTCATGAAGGTAAGATGGAGAGAATAATCGATGGTTAGGTAAACTCATGAACAAAAAGCGTGTTAATAATAATAGATGAAAATATCAAACATATTTTAGATCAATAGCATAAGTGTATATGTTGCGCTCTCATTTAGGGGAATTACGAGTTGAGGTACGAGTCTGGATCGTTATGCTTTCAGTAACTGAAGCTGACACACCAGGATGTAGATTGAAACATAACCTTGTTCTTTATTACAAGAAAGCGACTGTGTCGTTCACCGTCAAAGGTCTGATCTCAAGTCCTCTAGTCTAAGTTCTCTACAAAGTTGAATACATCTCAAGACTTACATAATTACAAAAGTTATCACGTGGAAATTTTCCCGCCTGTCTTTCATTGTTTCTTAAGATTAAATAAGATCACACCATGGAATATCCCGTTCTCGATTGTTCTCATTGAAATCTTACCCAATAATTAATTAAACTATCACACTATCTCTTATCTGCTTCTCGTACGATCTGAGTCAATGAACTTCACACGCCGCCACCACGCTCGTCAAAACGAGTGATGAAGCATGGCGATAGCTGACAATCTACTAAAAATAAAAAAAATCACATTAATCGTAAGGCAGTGTGGTAAAATCTCTACAGGAAAGGGCGTTACATATATACATTCCATTCTTTGAATTTGCGAATTTTGGAGGTCAAACGACGTGTAAAATGACAGACAAATTTCACGTTATATATGTTAGAATCAAAAAAGTTTCTATGCGTGGTCCTATGGATCATCGATTTAGCTCAACTGGTAAGCTGAAGTATTTGCAGAGTCTGAGAAAAACTGTTCCTTCCCTGGCTGTAGAACTTACCTCAATACACGGCCGTGATTTGCTAGATTCAAATATAATGGCAATATCTACGGAGAAAATGTCTTGTGAGTTCTTATTTAGAAATTTCATGGAAACGAGCGTGACCGCCATTCAGCTACTTCTTCACGTCGCAAAACTAATAGAAAGATTTCAAATATGTCTACATTGTTATTTACTTTAAGCTGAGAAGGACAATCTGGAATTAAGTACTGACGGAGATATTCCTCTAGTCAAGACAATTGGTCAACCTGACGCTAAGTCGGGAAGGAATTCTGTGAAAGGCGAATCAGACTCTGGTGAGTGATTTGTCTTTGTTTGACCAGATCTGTCTTTGACATCACCAATACTGTTAATATTTATTTATATAAACATTTTAACATTTTAATCAGAGTTTTCGGAATACAAACAATGAAAGAGGGGTATGCATGAAAGTGTAGTTTATAGGCAAGCGTATGAACTCTGAATTTTAGAAGTTAGAGTAGGTGTTATAAAAAATATAGTCACCCAATCTATGAGAGAAAGGGCTCCAGCGTTATCGAGAACAGATTCAGCATACTTCAGGTAAACAAATCTTCAGTCATATCTCTCTGTTAATTTAATCAAATCTAAAGTATATCACAGTCATCAGTCGCTCGCCGAGGTCGCTTATAAACAATGTCAATATGACCGACGTGTTTCTGAAATCTCGTCGCTTTGATTAAGCTTTGTAAGTTTATTGACTTTTCTTATGCCAATGGTTTTATCCTTTATTACGATGACAACAATGAACTAGATTTTTCGAGCTTTCTGCTTTACTGTTTACTCCGTTGTCAATTTAATAAAAGTTTTAATACAATGCAAAGTTAAATATGCACTCAAGTGATAGGTTTGCTCCTTGCGACGTAGTCACAGCAGAGTCTGCCTGGCTTAATCATAAGGGGACACTCTTTTTACAAAATTGACTAATCAGGAGCTTACACCAAAATTAGGGTAGACGATTCTTCTACCGCTCATCGTAGCTTTTGGTCGCTATTTTTGAAAGTTTTAAGTCCTTCACTACAAGACGTAACTTTCGTAAGTTGAATATTTAGGCAAAATTCACCTTAAAAAGTTTGGTTTATACAACGGACCGTTCAATCTTACAGAGGGTCAAAATCTGACGGGTCGTTTTAATGTAAAACTCCAAGAAAAGGGTTAATATTTTTATTCGCCATTGTGGTTTGCTAATTTAAGAAAAAGTCATAGCTGAAAAAGACAATAATTTAAATAATGTCCACACCTTAGTATTACAGACCCGGCAATACCATACATAAGAAACACGTTTGGAAACATTTTTGGATAATTGGATGGTGAAATAGTGTCAATTTAATCTGCATATATAAGTTTATCTCTTCTTTTTCTACATTAAACACAATAGCATGAGTGTATATACATACACAGTTCTTTTGTTTATCATACATGTTTTTCACTTGTTTAATTTGTGAATTCTGGAGGTCAAATAACCTGTTCAACTACAGCGGACAAATTTCACGTTAATATATGTCAAAATCAGTAAAGTTTGCAAACGCTGTCCTGTGGATCATGAATGTACCTCAACTAGTAAGCTGAAATGAATGCAGATTCTGTGAAAGACAGTTTCTTCAGTGGCTATACAAGTTACCTCAATACACAGCCGTGATTTGCTAGGTTCAAATATAATCGCTTTATCTACGGAGAAATTGTCTTGTGATTTTTTGCGGGCGTGACCACCATTTAGCATTTTCTTCACCTTGCAAAACGAATTGAATGATTTCAAATATGTCTACATTGTCATTTCTTTAAGCTGAGAACAAAACTCTAGAATTAACTACTAACGGAGATATTCCTAAAGTAAAGACCATTGGTCAACCTGACGCTAAGTCAGTAAAGAATTCTGCGAAGGGAGAATCAGTCTCTGGTAAGCTATTTTTTTGTTTGACCAAATATGTTTTTGACGTCATTAGCCCTGTAAATATTTATTCATATTGAAATTTTACATTTTAACAACATTTTTGGAATACAAACATTTATTTAAGGACTTAAGAAGGCGATAAAAATGAGAGTCCAGTAATTTGGATAATATAATATTCAAAGCCATATTACTCCGCTCATGAATATAGCCTATTGTTAAGGATTGGAAATGCGGGTATTGTTGAGGCTCATTCCGAGCGAAAAACGTAACACGTTCACTAGTCACAGGGTGGGCGGGTGGGGATATGGCGCTACTGTGCATAGGCCTACCAAATCTGACATGAGGAACACCTAGTGAGCTGCCTTCGAACTGTAACCTGTCCTTCGTGTTCGAGGAGCAGCAGATTGACAGGAACTTATTCTTGACTTTTATGCTATTTCAATAATATGAATAATTATTTATTCTTAACAGCTGGCGTTGTAATATCGCTATGTGATTGGGCTTTGAATATAGTCCACGATATTCAGTCTTAGGGAGCCGTCATTATTTAAGACCTGGGGGTTTGAGGAATGTGAGGAAGTGGTCACTCAACAAATTGAAAACTCCAGAGGGGTCACTCATAATGTGGAGAAGAAGAGAGGGGATTACTCATTTTCGGGGGTGAAATAAATTCAAACCTCTCATATTGCACCATTGCATGCATCAATTTTTCAAAATTTTCGCAGGATCCAAGGACAGAACTGAAGTGAATTCATCCTTTATTATCACAGAACATATGTTTTAATTCAACTCATTCAATGACCATTTTCACAGTTAAGCATGTCACATTCATTATAATCTGCCAGCTGGAGAAATGACAAAAGAAGGTCACAGATTTACCATTGCGGCATATCCATTTGTCTCCAATATCTGGCAAACTGAGAACTTTTCTTTACAAAATGTATTGTCATTGTTTCGTTATTGAATTGTGTTACTCAAACAGTGAACATGCAAAGAAATGTAAGAATATACCAGTTGTCAAAGTCATTTTCATACAGTATTACCGACTGCAAAATGAATTTGAAACAACCCTCAGATTATATTGCGTCATAACACACATCAATTTCTCAAAATGTTCAGTAAAGAGGGGAAACCCCTATCGTGCCCCAATCATGCTCTCCCCTTGTGGTGTTTTACCAGTTTCATTTAGTAAAAAAAAATAAAAAAAAACACTTTTCAGATTGCACTTGACTGCACCATTTTACACATCAATATCTTAAAGTTTTCGATGCAAGATAGGTGAAAGCCACCTGTAACACTTTCCCCTCAGCCTCTCGCGTATTCTTCCACTGTACTTTCAAACTCTGCCCAGTGAGATATCCTAGTGAAAAACCTGTCGTGATACCCATTCGAATTTAAAATGTACTGTATGGTTAGATACTGGAAATAGCATGGGATTTTATATCTTTATTTTGTTGTGACTTTGAATTTCATTTTGATGGTTTCGTCTTTTTCAACCATCATGAGATAACTGATAATAAACTAGCAGGGAATATCAAGATTTGAATGGTCTTTATCGTTGCTGTATATTATAAATTTTACAATTACATGTATTGGTGTTTAACTTTTCTAAGTAGGGTCAGTCAAAATTCAGTAGTAAGAGAGGCGGGGTTACTCAAATTCATCATGTTTGGCGGGGTCACTCGAAATTTTGGATCTTCCAATGACATTCCTCCGACCCCTCAGGCCGTAAATAGTGACAACTGTCTTATGTATGATGTATGATTTTGTAAAAGTTATGATACAAAATGAATTTCCGGCTACTGCTTGCATGCATTTGTCTGTTTTCGAAAAGGGAAGATAGCGTATCCATCCAAATGCTTACCCATCATTGGTAGCAGAACAATTTTGAATAGGAGCTTTGTTGTTGATACTATTACGATGTGATTTGAATTGATCAAGAAACTTGATGCAGAGGTGATGTTCATTATTGTTATAGTTTACTTTGTTTGTCAAAATCCTGCATAGATTTACTGATCTGGAAAGAACTGGACTAACATCTGGGGATTTTGTTCATGAAGGTAAGATGGGGATATAGTAGGGTAAACTCATGAAACAGCGTGATAATAATGATAGATATATACATATAAAGTTTTTTGTTTATCATACATTGTTATCACTTCTTTAATTTACAAATTTCTGAGGTCAAACGACATGTACAACAGCAGACAAATTTCATGTTATATATGTTATAATCAGCAAATTTTGCATACGTGGTCCTGTGGATCATCCATGTACCTCAACTGGTAAGCTGAAGTAAATGCAGAGTCTGTGAAAGACAGTTTTTTCCCTGGCTGTACAACTTACCTCAATTCACAGCCGTGATTAGCTATGTTCAAATATGTTGGCATTATCTACGGAGGAAATGTCTTGTGAGTTCTTATAAAGAAATTTCATGGCTACGAGCGTGACCGCCATTTAGCTACTTCTTCACATTGCAAAACTAATAGAACGATTTCAACTATGTTTACATTGTCTTTACTTTAAGCTGAGAAGAAAACTCTAGAATTAAGTACTGACGGAGATATTCCTCTAGTCAAGACAATTGGTCAACCTGACGCTAAGTCGGGAAGGAATTCTGTGAAAGGCGAATCAGACTCTGGTGAGTGATTTGTCTTTGTTTGACCAGATCTGTCTTTGACATCACCAATACTGTTAATATTTATTTATATAAACATTTTAACATTTTAATCAGAGTTTTCGGAATACAAACAATGAAAGAGGGGTATGCATGAAAGTGTAGTTTATAGGCAAGCGTATGAACTCTGAATTTTAGAAGTTAGAGTAGGTGTTATAAAAAATATAGTCACCCAATCTATGAGAGAAAGGGCTCCAGCGTTATCGAGAACAGATTCAGCATACTTCAGGTAAACAAATCTTCAGTCATATCTCTCTGTTAATTAATCAAATCTAAAGTATATCACAGTCATCAGTCGCTCGCCGAGGTCGCTTATAAACAATGTCAATATGACCGACGTGTTTCTGAAATCTCGTCGCTTTGATTAAGCTTTGTAAGTTTATTGACTTTTCTTATTGCCAATGGTTTTATCCTTTATTACGATGACAACAATGAACTAGATTTTTTCGAGCTTTCTGCTTTACTGTTTACTCCGTTGTCAATTTAATAAAAGTTTTATTACAATGCAAAGTTAAATATGCACTCAAGTGAAAGGTTTGCTCCTTGCGACTTAGTCACAGCAGGGTCTGTCTGGCTTAATAAAGGGACACTCTTTTTACAAAATTGACTAATCAGGAGCTTACACCAAAATTAGGGTAGACGATTCTTCTACCGCTCATCGTAGCTTTTGGTCGCTATTTTTGAAAGTTTTAAGTCCTTCACTACAAGACGTAACTTTCGAAAGTTGAATATTTAGGCAAAATTCACCTTAAAAAGTTTGGTTTATACAACGGACCGTTCAATCTTACAGAGGGTCAAAATCTGACGGGTCGTTTTAATGTAAAACTCCAAGAAAAGGGTTAATATTTTTATTCGCCATTGTGGTTTGCTAATTTAAGAAAAAAGTCATAGCTGAAAAAGACAATAATTTAAATAATGTCCACACCTTAGTATTACAGACCCGGCAATACCATACATAAGAAACACGTTTGGAAACATTTTTGGATAATTGGATGGTGAAATAGTGTCAATTAATCTGCATATATAAGTTTATCTCTTCTTTTTCTACATTAAACACAATAGCATGAGTGTATATACATACACAGTTCTTTGTTTATCATACATGTTTTTCACTTGTTTAATTTGTGAATTCTGGAGGTCAAATAACCTGTTCAACTACAGCGGACAAATTTCACGTTAATATATGTCAAAATCAGTAAAGTTTGCAAACGCTGTCCTGTGGATCATGAATGTACCTCAACTAGTAAGCTGAAATGAATGCAGATTCTGTGAAAGACAGTTTCTTCAGTGGCTATACAAGTTACCTCAATACACAGCCGTGATTTGCCAGGTTCAAATATAATCGCTTTATTTACGGAGAAATTGTCTTGTGATTTTTTGCGGGCGTGACCACCATTTAGCATTTTCTTCACCTTGCAAAACGAATTGAATAATTTCAAATATGTCTACATTGTCATTTTCTTTAAGCTGAGAACAAAACTCTAGAATTAACTACTAACGGAGATATTCCTAAAGTAAAGACCATTGGTCAACCTGACGCTAAGTCAGTAAAGAATTCTGCGAAGGGAGAATCAGTCTCTGGTAAGCTATTTTTTTTGTTTGACCAAATATGTTTTTGACGTCATTAGCCCTGTAAATATTTATTCATATTGAAATTTTACATTTTAACAACATTTTTGGAATACAAACATTTATTTAAGGACTTAAGAAGGCGATAAAAATGAGAGTCCAGTAATTTGGATAATATATATTCAAAGCCATATACTCCGCTCATGAATATAGCCTATTGTTAAGGATTGGAAATGCGGGTATTGTTGAGGCTCATTCCGAGCGAAAAACGTAACACGTTCACTAGTCACAGGGTGGGCGGGTGGGGATATGGCGCTACTGTGCATAGGCCTACCAAATCTGACATGAGGGAACACCTAGTGAGCTGCCTTCGAACTGTAACCTGTCCTTCGTGTTCGAGGAGCAGCAGATTGACAGGAACTTATTCTTGACTTTTATGCTATTTCAATAATATGAATAATTATTTATTCTTAACAGCTGGCGTTGTAATATCGCTATGTGATGGGCTATGAATATAGTCTAAGATATTCAGTCTTAGGGAGCCGTCATTATTTAAGACCTGGGGGTTTGAGGAATGTGAGGAGTGGTCACTCAACAAATTGAAAACTCCAGAGGGGTCACTCATAATGTGGAGAAGAAGAGAGGGGATTACTCATTTTCGGGGTGAAATAAATTCAAACCTCTCATATTGCACCATTGCACGCATCAATTTTTCAAAATTTTCGCAGGATCCAAGGACAGAACTGAAGTGAATTCATCCTTTATTATCACAGAACATATGTTTTAATTCAACTCATTCAATGACCATTTTCACAGTTAAGCATGTCACATTCATTATAATCTGCCAGCTGGAGAAATGACACAAGAAGGTCACAGATTTACCATTGCGGCATATTCATTTGTCTCCAATATCTGGCAAACTCAGAACTTTTCTTTACAAAATGTATTGTCATTGTTTCGTTATTGAATTGTGTTACTCAAACAGTGAACATGCAAAGAAATGTAAGAATATACCAGTTGTCAAAGTCATTTTCATACAGTATTACCGACTGCAAAATGAATTTGAAACAACCTCAGATTATATTGCGTCATAACACACATCAATTTCTCAAAATGTTCAGTAAAAGAGGGGAAACCCCTATCGTGCCCCAATCATGCTCTCCCCTTGTGGTGTTTTACCAGTTTCATTTAGTAAAAAAAAATAAAAAAAACACTATTCAGATTGCACCAGACTGCACCATTGTACACATCAATATCTTACACTTTTCGATGCAAGATAGGTGAAAGCCACCTGTAACACTTTCCCCCTCAGCCTCTCGCGTATTCTTCCACTGTACTTTCAAACTCTGCCCAGTGAGATATCCTAGTGAAAAACCTGTCGTGATACCCATTCGAATTTAAAATGTACTGTATGGTTAGATACTGGAAATAGCATGGGATTTTATATCTTTATTTTGTTGTGACTTTGAATTTCATTTTGATGGTTTCGTCTTTTTCAAAAATCATGAGATAACTGATAATAAACTAGCAGGGAATATCAAGATTTGAATGGTCTTTATCGTTGCTGTATATTATAAATTTTACAATTACATGTATTGGTATTTAACTTTTCTAATTAGGGTCAGTCAAAATTCAATAGTAAGAGAGGCGGGGTTACTCAAATTCATCATGTTTGGCGGGGTCACTCGAAATTTTGGATCTTCCAATGACATTCCTCCGACCCCTCAGGCCGTAAATAGTGACAACTGTCTTATGTATGATGTATGATTGTGTAAAAGTTATGATACGAAATTAATTTCCGGCTACTGCTTGCATGCATTTGTCTGTTTTCGAAAAGGGAAGATAGCGTATCCATCCAAATGCTTACCCATCATTGGTAGCAGAACATTTTGAATAGGAGCTTTGTTGTTGATACTATTACGATGTGATTTGAATTGATCAAGAAACTTGATGCAGAGGTGATGTTCATTATTGTTATAGTTTACTTTGTTTGTCAAAATCCTGCATAGAGTTTACTGATCTGGAAAGAACTGGACTAACATCTGGGGATTTTGTTCATGAAGGTAAGATGGGGATATAGTAGGGTAAACTCATGAAACAGCGTGATAATAATGATAGATATATACATATAAAGTTTTTGTTTATCATACATTGTTATCACTTCTTTAATTTACAAATTTCTGAGGTCAAACGACATGTACAACAGCAGACAAATTTCACGTTATATATGTTATAATCAGCAAATTTTGCATACGTGGTCCTGTGGATCATCCATGTACCTCAACTGGTAAGCTGAAGTAAATGCAGAGTCTGTGAAAGACAGTTTTTCCCTGGCTGTACAACTTACCTCAATACACAGCCGTGATTAGCTAGGTTCAAATATGTTGGCATTATCTACGGAGGAAATGTCTTGTGAGTTCTTGCCAAGAAATTTCATGGCTACGAGCGTGACCGCCATTTAGCTACTTCTTCACATTGCAAAACTAATAGAACGATTTCAACTATGTCTACATTGTCATTTACTTTAAGCTGAGAAGAAAACTCTAGAATTAAGTACTGACGGAGATATTCCTCTAGTCAAGACCAAAGGTCAACCTGACGCTAAGTCGGGAAGGCATTTTGTGAAAGGCGAATCAGACTCTGGTAAGCGATTTTTTTTGTTTGACCTGATATATATTTCATATCATCAACACTGTAAACATTTATTCATATTAAATTTCTACATTTTAATCAGAGTTTTTGGAATACAAACAATGAACGAGTGGTCTGCATAAATAAGCCTATGAACTCTGAATTTAAGGAATTGGAGTAGGTGTTAACAAAAACATAATACACCCTATCTATGAAATAAAGACTTCCCGCGTTGTAGAGAACAGATTCAGCATACTGCAGGTAAACAAAACATCAGTCATATCACTATGTTAATCCATTTAAATCTAAAGTATATCATTGTCATCAATCGATTCATTGTACCAGGCAACAGTCATCGTGAAATGCTGTCAGTGCTTTGTTAAATAAAACTGGTCAGAACGTAACAAGTTCAATATATAAGCAAAGTTGTGCCGAAATTAACTTCTATATATTTTAGGCGTTGAGTTTACATATACAATGCTGAACACACATGATGAGACGCTTTGACAGGCAGAAGCGCAGCTAAATTCATAAATTCAACAGATTTTTGAGAGACGAAATCTCATATTTTGAATTTTGTACCTTGCTAGAGCCGGCTCTTCTTTACAAGTTGAACTTCAATTTCAAAAGCTCATTACTAACGGACATACGTTGCTGATATACATTATTTTATTCATTAATAGCGTGGTTATGATTGAAATAAATGATTAAACTGTTAACTTTCAGACATGGCTGCAAAAATATTCGTCGTTGTTGGGATAACTATATCAGTACAAGTCGGAATGTTATTAATACTATTAATGATAAGAAACGGCGTGAGGAATCCGGAAAACAAAGGACAGACGTTCAGCAGAGTACCAGAGAAGACCAGACTCCCATCTAGTCGAAAATATGTAACATGCGGCATCTAAAGAAAGTGACATTGAATATCCAACCGGACTAGAACTTCACAATTTCGTGAATTTACTGGATAATTTGCATTCTCTTCTTGAACAACAGGAATAAACAATCATCCGAAATATTTATTTCACTAAAACAACAAACAAAAAAACAAACAACAAAGATACAAATAAACAAAAAAACAAATATCACAAAAGGAGTTAAAACCTGAAAAGCGACAACATTGCTGTAATCACTGTAATTCAGTAAAGTCTCCTTGGTCATTTATAAAACAATGAAAATTTAGGAAATATCGCAAAAAAAACCTTTCTTCCCGCGACATTGATTTGAATGTTATCTACAAATGTTGAATGTTAAACGACGAGAAGTATGCAGATATTTTGTTTCTTGACTCCTCTTGCATTTCACGTGGTTGTATCACATGTGTAATTATTGTTGCGTTTTTAATTTTAAGGCAGCGTATGCTAACATTTTCCAATTCTTACCGTTCAAGTAGGCGATCATTATTCACAGGGCTTGTTATATAAACTGAGTAAATTAACATGTTTTAGTGACTTAATGCGTATGTACACAGGACTATGTACAGTTTCCGAATAACAGCAATCGATGGGTTTAAATGAAAATCTGCAATCCATTGTCAATTAAGTGTTTATTTGCAGTGGTGACAGTTATTCCTCGAATCTATCAATTTTCTGCATTTGCTTGGAATATAAGCCTATGCTTTATTTTATCTGAAGGATTATTGGGGATTATTTTATACCATGCTACCATGCGCCATTCTCATTGGACGACAGCACATTCCACCGATGCTTAAATGTTGTTTTAGCTTTGCTAAACCGGGACCCTAAACTAGCATACAGAGTTCTTGTTGAAACTAATAAAAGAAGGGTATTTAGCTGGCAGAGAAATTTTGGGGGTAATAAATAAATAAATACGTAAATACATAAATAAAATAAATGGTTAATTCAATAACTAGTAGTTTGCATCGTTACACGAGTGTAGATATTTCATCTCTGCTTGTGAAAGGTCTTACTGTACTTTTGGCGGTTTGCCAATCTTGCACTGTCACATTTTGTCGTCTGTTTCACTAAACATGAAATATGGCCGAATACACCTCTGAGCTGACTCTTTAGCCATTTTCTGTGTTTCAATTTAGACTTCTAAAACATGTCTGCGTTGGCATTGTAATGCCATTAAAGTGCAATGTTAATGAACACAATGCGTGTGTTGTCGTTGAATACTGTATGCGTGTATTGTCAACGTAGTCCTAACTTACAAAAATGCTTGGTCTCGGGCACCGAATTTCCGTCTCTCAGACGTCTGAATTCTGTATTTTAGGACCTGATATGACGTGAAAGCCCAATAGGACGACTGAGACACATAAGTTGATGTGATAAAATCGACGTTTTCTATATGTCGCGAATTGTTCCATAATTTCGAGTATAACCGCCTGCAGCGGAAGTTATAGCTATATTTTAATATGGTTTTAAAAAGGAAATGCTCCAAATTGCAATAAATCATGTCGGTAGCAATAGGTAAACTTTATCCATCCTAAAAAGTATAAACGTGTCTTTATGAAATAAAGGTAACCTAAATAGGGTTCCTTAGGGGTGAAGTAAGATATACAGAGTTCCGTGGTTTGCAATGTAACTAAAATGGTTTAAATTTAAACAAAAACTATTCATAATAAGTGTATAATAATTTATAATACCTATAATAAGCTTTGCGCTGACCGCTTTACTTTTTTCATACTTTTCCACACTGTGCAGAATACATTACTTAAGCACATGATGACTTTCTTCAGATTGTAAATTAGTGTGCAGCCAATAGATGTACCATTTTATAAAGAAAAGACGAAAGTTCTCCATTTGCTGTCATCAACTATGCTTTAGCAAAACTGAACAAATAACTCATGCAAGATTGAAGAGATACATCCTTTACCTTAACACTTATAACATTTGTACGATACTAGCCGTAAATCGATGTATCTTTAAAATTCCTTTGTTTTGTCACAAACATAATTGCAGTCTCGTGTGCAACTGCCTAAGCCTCCAACATTGTCTTGAGGCTGGGTAGTAATAAATTACCCAGCCATTATTTTTCCTATTTAAATTAAAACATAAAATAACATTAATCCTCCACATGGCGTAAGTGCATCCTTCTTCAGATAACTTAGTATAATAGCCATCTATGATAGACTGGATATTCGATGCCGGAAGTTTATTTGATTATTTCATTTCTGGTAGTCTCCCCAACAAAAGGAGCGGATACACCTCCCTTAGTGAAATATGTGTAAAAACGTAAGCTGTTTAGGAGCGGTTTGAGGTGACCTGGGCAGTTTTATGTTAATTGTACTGACCTGTATGATATGAGAAAGTGACGGTCTATAATTACTATGTACTTTACTCAACATTTAATTTGATATGATGTGACTTGATCTGGCGTAATTCGGACCGACACTGGAACTAATGACGATGTACTCAACATGAAACATTGCTGCTAAAGTTACGTTTGAGTACCTTTGGGTTACTTGTCTTTAGAAATTTTCCAGTATGGTGATTCAAATCAGCGTTTTGTTTTTAACTCCATCATTTTAGTCCTATAGTCATTTCAATTTCGAACTTATGTATCCTCAAATTTTCACTGTCCCCCATAAATCTCCCCAATCAAGATGTGTTGTTTGTGAATGAAGACTACTGACGGGATGTTAAGGCTTGCAATGATACCTGGCAATTAAAGAGTGTAAACTAGAGACCCTGCAGTCTATTATGACTTGTAATATCCACATAAAGAATAATTGAAGTGTCAGCTTCACAATCAAACTTTGATTGTTAACATTCTTACATTTCTGATTTATACGCCTCCGCTTTCCAGGAAGAAGAACTCAGTAAAAACAGTAATTATATTATATCATGCTACCATGCGCCATTCTGATTGGACGAGAGCTCATTCCACCGATGCTAAAATACTGTTTTAGCACTGATAGCGGTGGTAAAACGGGCCCCTAAACCAGCATTTTCGAAAATTGCCCGGTCGGTGCATTTGAACGTACCTATCTAAACCATAGACCCTCGAGAAAAACCGAAACAGTCCACTTTGTTTCAAAGACCGAAGACCGAATTTTGATACACAGATAAAGTGTTGGTCTGTAACTCACCTCTTGGTGTATACAAGTTGGGATACATGATGAAAGACATCTCTGAAGCAGCACATTCGGGGTATGATGCACTCAAATATTAGGGCGACATAGAGCGCACCGTGAACTTTGCTTGATATTGCGGGAGTCGAGACGCGATATATCCTACCGCTCGTTCATACACAAATAAATTGACACTTCCTCACAGTAATGGTATGTCAGATATTCTTTACCAAAGTTTGGGCAGTAACAGACCGGGGTGTCCTAACGATGTAGACCAAGAAGTTCAAAATAACAATGGGATGACTCCTGGCGACTGCGACAATATTTGACATCAAATGCAACGAGCAGTGTCAGCGTCCAGCCCCGGCGTCCAGCTCTTCCTGCATCGGGCAACACACTCTGCACAACTGTTCATCACAGTTGCAGTCATCGCAAGTCTGGATTATTTCAAAACTGCTTGTTTTCTGGTACAATTAACGTCCAAATTATCCATCAAAAATTGATCCTGTAACTTTACTGTGCCACCTCTGAATGTCGCGACGGTCGATACCGTATACTGTATACACGTATGCGGTATAAATGAGACAAATCTATTTTTAGTATGCCAAAAAAAGCCAGGACTATTGTTCTTATGTAAATTTACGAAAAAAATGTTACTTTTTTCTTTTGATTTGAACTCTTGACCCATTTTCTGTGTGACTGCAGCAGGTATTTTTGACAAGTATAGTGTTTGTGTTGCATGCGAATAAAATGCAATGTTGATATGAACGTAATGCGTGTTTATCGTAGGATACTGTGTGCCTGTACGTAATCCCAACTTATGAAAATGCTCGGTCTCGGGCGCAGAATTTCCGACGTTCGATCTGTCAGACGTCCGTTTTCTGCATTTGGGGCTTACAGTGATGAAAATACTCATGTAAGACAACAAAGACACGCAAGTTCATATAAGGGACGGACCATTAGATCTTGGGAGGGGGGTGGTCAAAAACAGAAAAAAAAATTTCAGAGCAGAAAGTTAGGAAAAAAAAATCTTCAAACTAGTTTGCAAAATAAAAAAAAAATAAGAAGACAAAGGCGTAAAAAAAAAATCTGCAAAAGTCTTTAAAATTTTGAATTTTTTTTAGATTTTACCGAGAGAAAGCAACTTTCTGTATTTTTTAGTTCATCCTCCAGGCACATTTTTAATTTTAATTTATACATTTAGAGTGACTGTATCCCTATACTGGAAGTTGTGATTATCTTATCTTTTCAGGACTTTTGTATTCTGATCACTTGAAAATTATGAAATTATAGAGCCTGTTTTCTACTTGCTTCCTGCGTACAAACCAAGCAGGTACACTAGGTAAAACATTGAAACTATGGTATGGTTGTCAAGACAGAAAGTTGTATTTGCCTTTTAACATCAAGGTAAACAGATGCAGGCCACATCAGTTTCATTTTTTTCACAGCATTTTATTGCAATGATGAATGCAAGAATGGGTGAACAAGTAGAAACACGTCAATAATGATAAAACAACATATCAAGTCATTATGTATTATTTTGCTTTTAAAAAGGCATTTTCTCAAAAAACAGCCTCAAAATACAACAGCAACACATGTTTTAACATTCAACAATACACTACGTAGAATGCCATCTATCCAACAAATCCCAACACAAAAACACACAAAAGGGTTGAACTTTGAAAGTTTCTCGATAGCAAATACTGAATAAATCTGCATGAATAATCGTCGTTTTTGTGTAGCAAAATTTCAAAGAAATTGGACAAGCCCTTTCAGAGAATACAGATTTTTTGACCATGAATGGCATAAATTGCCCTAAAAAGACAAATGTTGAAATTTCAACACATCTATACACATCCAATCAATTTGGACATGCTGCTACAGAGAAATAGATGTTTTGATCAAAAAAAGGGCAACAATTGCTCTAAAAACACAAATATGCAAATTTAACTATATTATTTAGCTTATTTTAGCTTCTCAGCTTGTCAAAATCAATTGTAAATCATGAGATATGCATGATGTTTCGTGGAGTGAATGTAGGCATTTCACCACGCAGTAGAAAGGGAAGCCAGGAAACCAAAATAGTCAATTTTCAAAACTATAGGAAGCTACTGAGGAGCAAGAAGACCATGTTCAGAGGAAGATGTGTAATCCGAAAAAAATGCTCCCCAAGTGCCACCAAATAACACCATTTTTATGTCTATTATTCAAAAGCTCCAACAGCAGGAGGGGGACAACCCCCCCCCTGACCTCCCCCCGCAAAAATACTCCCCAAGTGCCACCAAATAACACCATTTTAATCTCTATTTTTCAAAAGCTCCAACAGCAGGAGGGGACACCCCCTCCTGCAAAATACTCCCCAAGTGCCACCAAATAACACCATTTTTATCTCTATTTTTCAAAAGCTCCAACAGCAGTAGGGGGCACACCCCTCTCCTGACCTCCCCCCCCCCCCCCCCGTGACCGCTTGCGTGGCCGCTTGTGGTGCTTGGCACCACATCTTTGCCCTCTTTATCTTCAGACAGCGACAAACTAAAAAAAAAATTATAAATCTGAAAATTTACTCTGAAAAAAAAAATTTGCACAGCTAATCTCAATTGGAAAAAAAAAATTTCAGAAATTTACAATAGTAAAAAAAAAATTTCACAATTTCATTGTGACCACCCCCCCCCTCCCAAGGTCTAATGGTCCATCCCTAATAAAATAGCAATAACCCCCTTCGCAGTCGGGTATACACACAGGCGCTTGGCACATTGCTGGGATAATAATCGTATTTAATATGTAGAATGTCTATATACGACTTGATTATATCAATAAAAGAATCACTGTGCGTGATATTAGTGTAGGCTTATAGGCATTATACCGAATGGCTATAGCTGCCTGGCTCGGGCCCGGCGAACGCACTGCATAATCATCAATGTGTAGAATGTCTACATGACTTGATTATTTAATAAAGAATAACGGTACGTGATATTACTGTACATGTCGGCTAGCTTAATCGAGCGGCTGTAGAGCTCTGCAGGGCTTGGGCGCGGCTTGGGCCGTTGTCCACCGCTGCACATACAGGATGAAAAGGCCGGAAAGCTTTTCACCGCCCGATTTCATAAATCAGCGAAATTCACGAACTCTCAGCATTTCCGGTGATAAAAACTGGTCAACGGTCAGATGGTTGCATAAACAATCGATCGACTGACCTCTTTTGCCTAAAATCATACCTTACCCTATGCTACTGGTGAGAAATCGTCCTGAAATCGGCTGGGCACACCAACCCAGCGCCGGCCATTTTGAATCAGCTGCATGCAATGTACGCGTCTGCATACAACCCTTCGCAGATGACGTATTGTCTTTCAATTGCTCTTCTCTCATTGGACGCGTACATTGCATGCAGCTGATTCAAAATGGCCGGCGCTGGGTTGGTGTGCCCAGCCGATTTCAGGACGATTTCTCACCAGTAGCATAGGGTAAGGTATGATTTTAGGCAAAAGAGGTCAGTCGATCGATTGTTTATGCAACCATCTGACCGTTGACCAGTTTTTATCACCGGAAACGCTCAGAGTTTGTGAATTTCGCTGATTTATGAAATCGAGCGGTGAAAAGCTTTCTGGCCTTTTCATCTTGTCTGTGCAGCGGTGGACAACTGGCCCAAGCCGGGCCCAAGCCCTGCAGAGCTCTACAGCCGCTTGGTTAAGCTGGCTCACATGTACAGTAATATCAGGTACCATTATTCTTTATTAAATAATCAAGTCTTGTAGACATTCTACACATTGATGTTTATGCAGTGCGTTCGCCGGGCCCGAGCCATAGCCATTCGTGTATAATGCCAGTCAACATGTAGGCCTATAGGCCTACACTAATATCACATACAGTGATTCTTTTATTGAATAAGGGACTGGTCAGTTTCTTCAGCCTGGGGGGGGCCGGTGGATTCATGGGGGGGGGGGTCACCCTGTTTTTGACTTTGGTGATAGGGGGGGTCACCATGTTTTTGAAATGCCCAATAGGGGGGTCAGTGTGTTTTTGAATTTTGAAACAGGCTCATCATTGCCTATAAAATGCTAGTGTCAGCCACAAATTTCATCATTGAGTTGTATTTTTCGGCTTGCCCTTCGGGCGCGTAACTTTAATAATCAGTCATATTTTTCAGCACGCCCAACTTTAACATATCAAGCATACATACATCAGAGATATATGTATGTTCAATATTTTTCAGCGTGCTCTTCAAGCTCATTACTTTAATATATCAGACATTTTTCAGCATGCCCTTCAGGTGCATGACTTTAATATACAAGGCATATATATCAGAGATATCAGGATGTTTCATATTTTTCGGTGGCGCCCTTCGGGCGCAATACTTTAATAAATCAGAGATATCTTGATGTTTGCTTAGTGAAAGTGTACCATTATGAAATCTGCATTTCATATGAAAAGGATGACAAATTCCTGATACTTTTTTGTTCTCTCTATGAGAATTCAGTATGAGAAAGCAACATGCACAAATATTTCACAATATATATTTGATACAGTGACTTATTTTAGGGATAGAAAAATGACAAGATATCTTTCCTTCTCATTGATGCAATTATTTTCCTTTGTGACACAGGTTTTCTGTAGAAAGATGCTTTTTTATGAACAAAATAACAGTTAAAACAGGCAGTTTTTGTCATTATTAGCTGTGCTTTTATGGTTTCAATGTTACAAGAGAAGGTCCTCTCAGACACTGTACACATCAGATTTGGCTAAAAAGCTCTCTATGGCTCCTCAGGAGATTAATTGGATGGTTGGCAAGTCTTAACACCCATCAAAGTTTTTGATTCACTGCTTTTCCTCTTTGATATTAATGATTGTCATCCATTTCTGTACAACAGTTCAGGACATCTAGTTAAGCATAGAAAGTGTGAAATACATTCACAGCTCATTCAAAATACAGCTCATTCAAAATGTACTATATTCAAACTTTAAGACTGACACTTTGAAATTCCTATCTTACAACTGACATGTCAACAATTTCATTAAAACATAGACTGACTATTTAAAATATGAATATATGTAAAATGTAAAATATAATTTATATATACGTATATATATATATATATATATATATATATATATATATATATATATATATTATATATATATATATATATATATATATATATATATATATATATATATATATATATATATATATATATATATATATCGGCGCCGGGGGGGGTCACCCTGTTTTTGAAATTTGGAATAGGGGGGTCACCCTGTTTTCAAAATTTGGAATAGGGGGGGGTCAGCCACTTTTTGACGTCGGCAAAAAATAATCCACCCCCCCCAGGCCGAAGAAACTGACCAGTCCCTAATCAAGTCGTATATAGATATTCTACATATTAAATACGATTATTATCCCAGCAATGTGTCAAGAGCCTGTGGGTATACACTCGATTTTGGTACAATTCCCTCCATATAGCACTCGCCTATCGGCTCGTGCTATAAGCTTATGTCGCGCATTGTACCAAAATCTCGTGAATACCCTCCTGTGGCGGTAGTTATTGCTTAATGATGTTATATCATGCTACCATGCGCCATTCTGATTGGACAAGAGCTCATTCCACCGATGCTAAAATACTGTTTTAGCACTGATAGCAGTGCTAAAACAGGCCCCTAAACCAGTATTTTCGAAAATTGCCCGGTTGGTGCATTTGAACGAACCTATCTAAACCATAGACCCTTGAGAAAGACCGAAACAGTCCACTTTGTTTCAAAGACCGAAGACCGAATTTTGATACACAGATAAAGTGGGGTCTGTAACTCACCTATTGGTGTAAATAAGGGACTGGTCAGTTTCTTCGGCCTGGAGGGGGGGGTCGGTGGATTATTTTTTGCCGATGTCAAAAAGTGGCTAACCCCCCTATTCCAAATTTTGAAAACAGGGTGACCCCCCCCATTCCAAATTTCGAAAACAGGGTGACCCCCGGGCCCGACATAGGTAAAACAAAAGGTGGACATATATATATATATATATATATATATATATATATATATATATATATATATATATATATATATATATATATATATATATATATATATATAATATATATATATATATATATATATATATACGTATATATATATATATATATATACGTATATATATATACGTATATATATATATATATATATATATATATATATATATATATATATATAATATATATATATAATATATATAATAATTTATGTCCACCTTTTGTTTTACCTATGTCGCACCTGGGGGGTCACCCTGTGTGTGTATATATATATATATATATATATATATATATATATATATATATATATATATTATATATATATATATATATATATATATATATATATTATATATATATATATATATATATATATATATATTTACATTTTACATATATTTATATTTTAAATAGTCATTCTATGTTTTAATGAAATTGTTGACATGTCAGTTGTAAGATAGGAATTTCAAAGTGTCAATCTTAAAGTTTGAATACAGTACATTTTGAATGAGCTGTGAATGTATTTCACACTTTCTATGCTTAACCAGATATCCTAAACTGTTGTACAGAAATGGATGTCAATCATTAATATCAAAGGGGAAAAAGCAGTGAATCACAAACTTTGATGGGTGTTAAGACTTGCCAACCATCCAATTAAATCTCCTGAGGAGCCATAGAGAGCTTTTTAGCCAAATCTGATGTGTACAGTGTCTGAGAGGACCTTTTCTTGTAACATTGAAACCATAAAAGCACAGCTAATAATGACAAAAACTGTCTTTTTTAACAGTTATTTTGTTCATAAAAAACATCTTTCTACAGAAAACCTGTGAAACAAAGGAAAATAATTGCATCAATGAGAAGGAAAGATATCTTGTCATTTTTCTATCTCTAAAATAAGTCACTGTATCAAATAATATATTGTGAAATATTTGTGCATGTTGCTTTCTCATACTGAATTCTCATAGAGAGAACAGAAAAGTATCAGGAATTTGTCATCCTTTTCATATGAAATGCAGATTTCATAATGGTACACTTTTACTTAGCAAACATCAAGATATCTCTGATTTATTAAAGTGTAACGCCCCTCCCTGTAGAGATTCCTGTAGAGATTTCTCCCTGTAGAGATTCCTGTAGAGATTTTATCTCGAAGCGTCCCTCACGTGGCCAAGACGTGTGAAGGTCATTGACTCAGATCGTACGAGAAGCAGATAAGAGATAGGGTGATAGTTTAATTAATTATTGGTTAAGATTTCATTGTGAACAATCGAGAATGGGATATTCCATGGTGTGATCTTATTTAATCTTAAGAATCAATCAAAGACTGGCGGGAAAATTACCACGTGATAACTTTAATAATTATGTAAGTTTAAAGATGTATTTAACGTTGTAGAGAGCTTAGAAGAGAGACTTGAGATCAGACCGTTGACAGTGAACGTTACGGTCGCCATCTTGCAATAAAGTACAAGGTTGTGTTACAATCTACATCTTGGTGTGTCGGCTTCAGTTACTGAAAGCATTACGATCCAGGCTGGTACCTCTCAACTCGTAATTCCCCTAACTACGAGCGCAACATAAGTATGGCGTCCGAAGGGCGCGCCGAAAAATATGAAACATCCTGATATCTCTGATACATATGCCTTGTATATTAAAGTCATGCACCTGAAGGGCATGGTGAAAAATGTCTGATATTAAAAGTAATGAGCTTGAAGAGCACGCTGAAAAATATTGAACATACAGATATCTCTGATGTATGTATGCTTGATATGTTAAAGTTGGGTGTGCTGAAAAATATGACTGATTATTAAAGTTACGCGCCCGAAAGGGGCGCCGAAAAATACAACTGAATGATGAAATTTGTGGCTGACACGAGCATTTTAGGCAAAGATGAGCCTGTGTCAAAACTCAAAAGCACACTGACCCCCCCCCCCTATTGGGCATTCAAAAACATGGTGACCCCCCCCCCTACCCCCAAAGGCAAAAACAGGGTGACCCCCCCCCCATGAATCCACCCCCAGGCTGAAGAAACTGACCAGTCCCTAAGTTGGGATCGATGATGAAAGACATCTCTGAAGCAGCACGTTTGGGGTATGATGCACTCAAATATTAGGGCGACAGCGCACCGTGCATTTTGCGGGAGTCGAGACGCGATATATCCTAGTACCGCTCTTTCAAATGAAGATATTATTCGTTCATACACAAATAAATTGACACTTCCTCACAGTAACGGTATGTAAGGTATTATTTACCAAAGTTTGGGCTATAACATATCGGGATGTCCTAACGATGTAGACCAAGAAGTTCAAAATAACAATGGGATGACTCCTGGCGACTGCGACGAAATTTGACATAAAATGCAACGAGCAGTGTCAGCGTCCAGCTCTCCCAGCATCGGGCAACACACTCAGAATCTACACAACTGTTCATCACCGTTGCAGTCATCGCGAGTCTGGATTATTTTAAAACTGCTTGTTTCCTGGTACAATTAACGCCACCACTGAATGTCGCGACGGTATGCGGTACAGAATGAGACAAATCTATTTTTAGTATGCCAAAAAAGCCAGGACTATTGTTCTTATATAAATTTACAAAAAAAATTGTTACTTTTTTCTTTTGATTTGAACTCTTGACCCATTTTCTGTGTGAGTGCAGCAGGTATTTTTTGACAAGTATCGTTCGTGTTGCATGCGAATAAAATGCAATGTCGATATGGACGTAATGCGTATTTATCGTAGGATACTGTGTGCCTACATACGGAATCCAAACTTATAAAAATGCTCGGTCTCGGGCGCAGAATTTCCGACGTTCGATCTCTCAGACGTCCGTTTTCTGCATTTGGCGCTCAGAGTGATGAAAATACCCAAGTAAGACAACAAATACACGCAAGTTGATGTAATATAATAGCAATAACCCCCTTCGCAGTCGGTTATACACTCGATTTTGGTACAATTCGCTCCATATAGCACTCGCCTATCTGCTCGTGCTATATGTCGCGCATTGTACCAAAATCTCGTGTAGGCCTATACCCTCCTGCAGCGGGGGTTATTGCTTAATCACAAAACTTGTCCTCATTCATAAAAGCTTTTAATTGAAGAGAGTAGTATAGAATAATGAACATTTCTGATCAAACCATTGGTAAATATTCTCGAAAAAACCATTTCTTCTAATAACCTTTGTGTCATCGCTTATTATTGATGCCTGCAATTCGAAAAAAAAACATACGCAAGAAGATGTGAAAGATGTCGATCCTAAAATATTTGTATAGAATGTAATTCCTCGGTAAAACTGTCTTCAAGAACACGGTGAATCATTACCATGTGTAAAGTGTAAAGAAATTGGGTTCAGCATTCTCTGTATACTTTGGTCCGCCCGGACTAAGATATTAAAGCAGACAAATCTCTTTGTCAGACCAATTATTGCCACGAGATGTAGTGCTTTGTTCGGCAGCCATGACGAAAGGAATGTTGGTTGTTGTTTGTTATATCACAAATATATGTCGTGGGAGGGCATTTATACAGCTCAGTCCGTTCACACAGCGAGTTGCGGATAAAGTTAATCCCTACAGCGGCTAAGGTCTGGCCAGCTAAACCGCCTAAAATTGGAAACGTTTCAGAACCGCTTGGGAGCATCCCGGATTGATAGTAGCTTTGTTAAAAGCTCAAGTTCAAACGAAATCTGAATAGATTTGTGTATACAAAGGATTATACATTTATAAAATACGGACAAGATTTTTCTTTTCATTTAAAGGGCAACATTCCAGCTTAAGGAGCAAAATTGTCAGTGCTACGCCCAATGTGACTGGGGATTGTGTGATGATATTTCTTAATGACTTTGTACATTCAAATAATCATTTTGCATTTAACTTTATCCCGATGGTAAACAGAATGGCTCAACCTCTATCGAACAGTTTACAACAATGTCATCCTCAACAGTTGTGTTTCAGCAGTCTCAGGTCGATTACACAAAGAAGCAATGTTAGGAAAATTAAAATTATTTTTGACATCCCTCTTACTATCGTACATAAACTTTTTATTATTTTTCCAGTAACACGATAATTTTCTACGAAGTTTTGTATCATTTACGAAATACTTTCATTCCTCAGAATTTTATCTGGATCTTCTGTAAATAAAGACACTCGTCAGCAATTATCCTCTTTTCATTTCCAGTGGATGGACGGGAGGGCCTCATATATTGGTCTTTAGGCGACACACTGAGCAATTCATATACTGGACTGATTCATGATGGGGATCCAGAAGCATAATATCTGTGACAATTTTCAGTCAACGTTTGAATGTTGGCTAAGAAATTGAATATCTAAGCCGTGCTCGTTAAAGAGAATTGTAAACTTGACCGCAACAAGTGCTTTATCATATTCAAGATAAAACCCATCATTAATGAATAGCCTCTCTGAGGGAAAAGGGCGCCTTTATAACAATATCCCTACCCGTGACAAATAAAGAAAACCCGTAATGTTTGATCACGTGCTCAGTAAACCTCTCTTAATAACAATATCCCTACAGGTGACAAATAAAGAAAACCCGTCATGTTTGATCACCGTGCCCAGTAAACCTCTGAAGGTGACATACCTGATGTACGTTTCCTTCTATGAAATTGAAATTAATTACATGAATAATATCTGAATAATGACTCCAGATGTTAAGAATAGGATAATAGTAATCAGCAAGCTATGTTGATCAAAGTGCAAGAAATACATTTAATACATTTAATATATTGTGGTTGTACCAGTGCATGACAAAATTGATTAAATCCGTGTTCAGGTATTTACTTCGGACATGAAATCTGCCTGGTTAAGTCATTACATTGGAATATATCGTGAGAAATCAACAAAAGATTATTAATGAGCATTAAAAACATTAGTATAAGGAAGGTATCTTGAAGCAATTTCCATTACGATAATACCATAGGAACACAAGTTCCAAATGTTTTAGTCGATAGCTTTCTTAATGTGCAAACATCATCCGCGAAAATGTGAGTTGTTCTAGCCTATGCAGATTTTGTTTGATACGATGAACTGTTCTTGAGATGTCAACACACCATCGCACACATGTTGACACTTAGACATAAGTAAGGCGGCAGGTCCCTGATTTGAACAATGCGGCGAAAAGAAAGTAGGATACAAATGTTAGCTATGACCACAGTGGCATTCACACAAAGAGAAGATCTTATGTTTTATTTGCTATAACTTGGTCATGTTTCCAATCGATACTGAGCTGTTTGTTGTCTTTTCTCCCATGATATTGTAATTTTCTGTTGCCTCGTTTTTGAGAATCTTGTGAAATTCTGTGTCACGTTTGAAGGTTAGTTTACATAGAATGTTTGCATGAGTCTTCATGATAATTCCGTCTTCACGGCCGCTAATTGTTTTTGCTTTGTTCATGTCAACACATTGTTCATGGAACTGTTGCAGACATGCACGAAAATCACGAAGGTCTTCATAGGAGTTGTCCAATAGCTGCACTCTTTTTATAAAACATGGGATTAAAATTACTGAAAAGTTAAACTTCAGCTTAATTCCTTTTCACAATTTTCCGTGCAACGGATTGTGACTTATTGTGTCGTCTGTTCTTACTCCTTATACCTTTGCTTATGTATTACATATCATCCATTCTCCTTCGTAAAATCTTCTTCAACAACACAACATTAATAGCAGAATCGTTCTTGTCCAAACGATAATCAAATCAAAACTATCAGACAAACCATTTCTGAACAGACAATTCGCACCACCTTTTGAATTCTTCAAATATTTCTCCGGCTTTGTAATAAGCTCTCCAGTGGTGTTTTATTTTTAGTTCGATTAAAAAAAAAAAATTGTAAAAACCAAATGCCGACTCGAATCTACTTGTAGGATTGTGCAATATCGTCATATAGATTGCGTTAGACACAACTCCAGCCTGTTGTAGTTGAAACGGTTTGCTATTATGTTGAAATAGATTATTTTAATCCCGATGGTCTTTGTTGCATTAGAAGTCTGCGTTGGAAAGGATATCACTCGGCGAATATGTTACCCTCCTTTGGCAGAGCAAATGTTGATTCGCGGTCATAGCCAAATCGCTGAATGATACAATTGGTTGTAGAACTGGCTGTTGTATGAGTTATGGTAAAAACAGTTTGTCTTCTTCTTGGCATAAAATATTTCTCGCCTCGAGCGTTTTTTAATTGATTCTCACAACAGACGGATCAGCCTAAAATAATGGAAAATGATCATAGTTGCAATATTGGATGCTCAGTCATCTCACTGCAAGATATTTCTTTTGAGATTTAATTATCAACATTTTTATAGAAGCAAAATCGCAACAACATCAGATGCAATACATCGTGAAAGATGTTTTGACAAACCTAATGATACAAAAAAGCGCTCAGCGTAATGCTATGACAAATAAAGAGTTGGCTTTTGACCATATGCTGTGATTTGATATTTTTGATAATGTTCACAGACTCTGAAGGTTTACCATGATATCACATTGCTGTAATTTCAGAGAATGAAATTATTCTTCTGACACAATAAGTCTAGCCCTACAAAGGCATCTATTTTGTAGTCCCCGTGTATTAGACCGTCTTTTTATATTTTTTTGAGAAAACGTTAAATACAGCAAATGTTTGGAGTACGATGAGATCAGTTTGATTCTTGCAAAGGAAATCTACCATCTGTTTAACTGTCATGACCGAAGGGATACCCAAACCCGCCCGGTATCCATTTGCGACAGTCTGGCTTCATCTTCCCTGCCGACGCCATGTTAATCTCTGGTTTTGAACGAAATCCGAGAGTGAGTTGGCGTTTAATTTGGAAACGAAAATAAAAATTTAAATTACATACATGTACATTACCTTTAAGTAGCATACTAAAGTCTTGAAGTAAGAGAACGATGCTGCTAGTACTTTCTATCAATTTTATACTTTACCAGATTTGAGCTGTCAGTTATTGTATTGAAAATTATGACAGAACCTCGTGGCCTCGGACGGCGTTCTGCCGCCAGTACTTTGCTCAGAAAATCACTGGCTACAGAATACACCGTATCCCTCTGGAAATACCTTTGGAATGCCACAAAAAGCTTTCCGAGGCCACAGAGTTCTGTTGTTATTCCATATGTCCCCAAATTTTGTCGACAGCCGTCGAAAGAAATAGCTGATCGCAACACGGCCTGATTGCATATAGATTCTATATTGTGACCGTTTCATCAGCTGTGAGGTCACTGATTGGCTAACGGAAACTTTCTACTATTGCAGTCACTTGTAAGGGAACATCTACTGTATCTTTTCCTTAAGCTTTTTTTTCCTCTGTGTATTACCACGGAGGTAGAGGACCTAAAAGTTAATTGCAGTGAACATGAATCTATTTCTGTCTTAAAGGGCCATTATTTGTAACTTTTGACCATTTTTTACCTCGGAAAATTCCATGTTGGAGGCTCATATTTGTTGCAAAATGTTGTTTTACAAAGAAACAAACATGATTAGTGATGTTATAGCCACATAAAACTGCTAATTTTTGTTCAAACGTGTTGCCCTTCCGAGCTCGTTTGTTGACGTCTGGCATGCTCAGTGCTGGGGAGAACGCAGATATGGTGACGCCGCGATCACGCGAGTTGTACAAGTTCACGTTTATTGCGGGATCAAAACAACATTGTGTCGTGGATTGCCAGACATCTGGCTACGCAACGTGCTCGGACAATGGACTACGACGTAAGTACCGGGCATAAGTAATGAATATTTATTTTGAAATGGCTCGCGCAGGTGCAGAAGAATGCCTACGTTGCAATCCGCGTGTCAACAGAGTTTGTATTTCTGTCCGGACAAAAATTGAAATTTTCGTTGTAAAATCACATGTTATTTAGTTGTAGGGCACGTAATGTTTCCGAATAATATGCGATTCTCTGTTATTTGACAGGCTATTCAACATGAGCCAGTGATCATTTCAATCAAAACTAACGGAAATATCGCCAGAAGATACAGCTAATGGAACTTTAAGCTGTAGAGCCTGAATCATGGCCCATGAAATTTGACACACTGGCATGGGGCACATGGACAGGCCCTACGTGGCTCTTGAATAAGGCTGACCACATCAACAGACATACTGCCCCCTGTGTCATCTAAACGTTCTTCATGTTCAATTAACAGGAAGAATAGAGATGTCAAGACTATGCAGACAGGTTCCTGGCTTTCCTTTTGTAAGCCCTGTAGAGGGCAGTATACAACATGAAGATCTGAACGCAGAATGACTTTGATCTAACAAGCGACTAATTTGCCAAATGTTTGTAGCATTGAAAAGTGAAATTTAACACTGACTCAGCTCACGGTGCCATATAGTATAACATGTAACATTCATTTGACATTTGGGCTTTAAAATACTAGAGACAAACGAATCAGAAATTAGCATCATATCGCATAGTTAGTAGATTTTTTCAGATTTCATTTCTGAATAAAATGTATGAATGAAAAGTAACAAAACATAGCGTCAATGACACTTGGCTCACACTTGGTTCAATGTGGCCGGTCACGGTGAGTAAACGTCACTACGTTTACCCCTGGTAACATGCATACCACATTTCAAAGCAATCAGACAATCGATTTCAGAGAAAAAAAAATTACAAGAAGATGGGAAAAATTACGCCAAAAATACAAATATGAAAATTCACCACAATTTGAAGACATTACACTAATGTTGCCTCTGGGTACATGCGTATGTTCAAAGCAATTAGAAAAGTTAATTCACAGAAAATATATTTTGACCACAAATGCAGAAATTGCCCTAGAAATACAAATCTTACGGAAGAAACTCTAGGATCAAGATTGTTAAGTTTCAGAGCAATCCTTGCTGAACTTTGGTAGAAAATGATTTTTTGACCAAAAAAAGGAAACATTTCCCAATAATACAACTATCAATATTTTAACATAATTTGAACAAATCTAGCTAAAGTCACCATAAAGAATCTACGTACCAAGTTTCAACCAATTCTGGCCCATGGTTCTAGAGCAATTTGCAGGATTTTCCCTTTGTTCACAACATTTGCACATTTTTGGCACTGACATGTTCATTTGACAAATTCACATCTTCATCCCTGGGTGCACCTGTACACCAAATACTAAGATAGAAGGTGCTGCAGATATTGAGTTTTTGATGTGGATGGACGTACATCTGAACATACTAACATACATACATACATATACATACATAAAACCCCCAACCTCTCATATAAGCTCTCTTTGGTACATGTATATATACATATACCATATAGGAGCTAAAAATACAAAAGGAACTACAATGTTTTTGTTCTTTCCATAGGGTTCAAGAGAGTATACTTTATTCTCAAACAAAAATGGTAAAAAATGAAATGAACATTGAGATCACTATATTCTGAAATGCTGAGAATCTTTGTAGGATTGTATCAACATCTTTGATGATATTCTTTCAAAATTCCACAGATCATGGGCCATTATGCCAATATTGTTTTGGAATTTCAACAGATTATTGACTTCTACAATCTTGGCAATCTTGGAATCTGAACAGTTAATTCATGTATATGCTGACAATCTTTGGAATTTCCACATATTATTGACTTCCATGCCAATATTTTTTTATTCCCTAAAGAAACTGACCTCTTTGTCGATAATCTTTGAAATTTCCACAAGTTATTAACCTTTATGCCGATAATTATGGGAATGTCCACAGGTTAGTTACATCTATGCTGACAATTTCTGGAATGTCCACATGTTATTATACAGGTAATTGACTATATATATATATATATATATATATATATATATATATATATATATATATATATATATATATATATATATATATATACACACACAGATAGAGATAGATAGATAGATAGATAAGGTCAGATATATTATATATATATATATATATATATATATATATATATATATATATATATATATATATATATATATATATATATATATATATATATATACAGTCAAAGGGGCGTTCCTTGGTATTCAAAATGCCCATGTGAGGGCCCTGTTTTAAAAAGTGGCCACCCGCTTAAAATCTGTGATTGGTTAGATTTTCTCTTTCCATGGTAACTGAAGCAAAATTAGACAGGTGACAGTATACCTTTAATATTCTTTGGAATTCCCATAGGTTTCAACCTCTATGTTGATACTTTGTAGAATTTCCACAAGTCATTCCTTCAACTCACATTCAGTGTGAATCATAGCAGTAAATTATAAATGATTACGTCAACCGTTATCCTGGAAAGTAATGCATGCTGAAGCTTGATGGAGTGAAGCATCTGACATTTCAGCGTATATTTGTCCAGCTTTGTTGCACATGGTGATCACCCTACTTTACAGATTCTCACAGGTATGTTTTGAGCAAACATGGAGAATAACACCTTTACATTAAGCCATATTACTGTTCAATATTATCTTAAGGAGTATTTTCTATATTTAATAAAGAACCCAAAACAGAAGCAGATTATAATGATAAGATTGGACCCACTATATTTAAAGTGCACAGATGTTTTATTGATGGTTAGCATATGAAAAACATGGAACACAGGTATAATGAGGCTTTAATGTGGAGAGATTCTTTAGGGACAGATATTCAAACTCACTTTTTTACAATACTTGACTGATCTGCTGAATTGAGACTTGTCTGGAAGCTTGTAGAGTATATCAACTTTCTACGTTATGGTAGTGAAGAAAATCAAAAATTTAAGTTTCACCACAAGGTAACTTAGAAAAAGTGGTTGCTTTGAATTTGATAGATTGGTAAACATGAGTAGTTTGTTTCCCTTTTACTTAAATTTGCACATTTACCCTTGTTTTTTATCAATTTTTAAAGAGAATAATTTTAAAGTTTACTTGAGGGAAATTTAAACAGAAGTTTAAGTGACTGTTTCTGTGTAGAGGCATGTACAACTTTATCTAGGTTAGCATGTGAAAGACTGTTATCATTGAATTATACACAATAGACTCACCAAGTTGCTGTGAATAGTGACAATCCACCAATCAGATATAACCTTCTGAGCCAGCTGCACATCAGCAGCAAACATTGGACACAATATGATACAAACTCTCTTGATTGAATTCTAAATAAATCTGTCATAATGTATAGTGCCATGGTATGCATTCTGTTAACATTTTACATAGGCCAGCACAGCCAGTCATCTCAGCTGTACACCGTGCGTCATTCCATGTCTACAGATACACAGACAATCTGTCATGACAACTAAGCAAAACATACCCTGCGATAAAACCATAACACAAAACTTGGAAGGGTCATTATATTTTGCCATTTTGCAAACAGTTCACATCATGAACTACAAACAGACACCTACCATCATAATGGTAAGTTATCTGCCTTCTTCTCTGATAATTATTATGACTATTTACATTCAAAGACATATTTTAACATCTTATTGATTGATAGACTAATCAGCTAATTGATTGATTGGTATTTGTATCAATATTAGTTTCTGTATCTGATGTGCTCATATCGCTGTCTAAATCAGATAATTTATCTCCTAATTTCTCTTCTATCTTTTTCTTGATAACTTCCAGTCTTGTTTTTAATGTTGCATATTCAAAGCGACCTCTTTTTTCACCAAATGGATCCTGAAAAGAAAATGTACAATAAAAGATTAACTTTGTGATGAATCTAGCATTTACTATGCTAGGGAAGAGATATTGCTTAAAAGGTAATTAGAGAAGATTAAGTGCCAACTGTCTGGATTTCTTATTCATTCTAGACACAATATACCATCACTGTGCTTTATGAGGGTCCTACAAGATAATGTCCTTTAAGTCTTTCATGGATCTGGTAATTCTGTTACCTTGAATGGCAACTGTCACTGGATCAGTTTTTGATGTCATGTTAGTATCTAGTAACCAGACAGATTGCTCTATTGTCACTTGAAGCGGATGGATATGTAATGGCAACATGTACTTGTATTATTATTTACGTTGATTATAGACACCATCATTTCTTCAAGTAACTATTGCAATACAGAGATGCCATATTTGGATATAAATCAAATGAATTGCCAAGCAAGCCAGATGATTTCTGAGAAATCTAATTCAGTCAACTTGCTAAAGTTGCTGATGAGTAATGGTTTGTAAAGTCATGCAATCACTGAAAAGAGGAGTTAAGGTAGACTGTGCCGCGGGGACATATATTTCAACTCTCAAACTTTTAAAATATTCTTGTGGCCTACCACTTGTGGGGGCTCATTTTGAAGCTTATGGATATATAAATTTTCACATGCTTCTGAAAATCAGGAATTTTATTACATCCCTATAAGAGATAACACACGGATGAGGTATATTTATTTCTCTAGTATGAAAATTTGTACAATGCAAGACATTGAAAGCTGTATTTTTTAATTCGTGAAAATTCAGCATTTCTAATTTTTGGTAAATGAGTAACTAACTCAGAATCTTGAAAGTAATATGCTAATTAGTATTGTATACATACCTGCATTGTTTGCCCTGATAGATACAACCTGTCATTGACAGTTGATGTGTAATAATCATAAAATTCTGGAAATGATTTCTCCATCACATCTCTGAAACACAATGACAATAAAATATCAATTAGAATTATGAAAATAACAATTATGTACACTAAGATTTGAATTTCATTACGTGAATTACCATTGTTTCAGTCGTCTGCAAGCAAAAAATATTTAAATCATTCTCCTAATGTAGTGGTTGGCTCTCTTCTGCCTTGAAAATATCACATTTATTTCCTCCAATTTGAAATGATTGTTAATTGTAAAAAGTATGTACATAGACTGCAGACCTAGTAAATTAACTACCTCAAGTTCTCTTAACTTGAAAGGAACAACTTTCAAGAAGTGATACTCACAATAACTTTCAGTGATAGCAGCCATTATTGGCCACTGTACTTTGCCTATGGCAGGTATGACATCAATTTGTAACGATACCATTTTATGAATGATGCCGTTTCTAATGAACACCAAAATTCTTTCTGATAGATTTGGCAAAACGGTTGAATCACTGTGTTCATAGCTTCTAGGCAAATGCTGATTACTATTTGCATTTAATCGCTATATCCAGCATTTCCTGACTCAATTTCATTTACAAGAACTTTTCAAGGACTTTCAAGGAGACACTAATTTATTCAAGGAATTTCTTCAACTTTCCCAGCTCATTCTGACTCTGTTACAACAGTCTAACAGAGTTAGTATGTGCTGGGAAAGTTATAGAAATTCCTATGTGCTGGGAAAGTTATAGAAATTCCTGGAAAAAAATAGTTGAGCTGCACTAATTTCTCACCATTTTGTATGCAAAATAACAGCCATAGAAGCACAAGTCACTGTCTACAGTCTAGTAAGAACCACATGAACTCCACTGTTTGAGGTAAACAGCGCCCTCAAACAATCAAATGGAAAAGAGGACTATAGTTGATTGGATGACTGTACGGTACCTGTAAAAAGTGTTAATTTCTTTTCTTTTCTCAACTCTTTGTACTAACGCTGTGGTAAATGTTTTGGAAATTAAGATAGGACTGTGCAACTGCAATGACTATACTTACCTAAGTTCATCTGGAACTTTGTCTGAGATATTTTCTAACATTTCACAAACTGCTACCCGTATCGTTTCATGTCTGACACAGTCATTATATATCTGTGCGTCACCACTCTGTCTCTCCTAGAAATAAAGTATAAGAGTCTATGATTAAAGGGCCAGCAATGCTAACTTTAGATAATATTATTTTGAATGTGAACCATAATTCCTTGTTCTACTCCTCAAAGCATGTTGATATACAGTGTTCAGCTTGTCAACTCAGCCTGTACATGTGTAAACTGCATTGTTATTGTTAAAAACTGACTTCTGGTCTGGACCAGAAGTCAAACGTAAAAATAACAATGCATTTTATACATATAGACACCAAGTTGACAAGTAAATGCTGTTTCAGCATTCTTTGGGGAGTAAGATAACAAGTCGAAATTTATATATCAAATGAAAAGTCATCAAAAGCTAGCATTACTGGTCCTTTAATAGCTGTCAATTGATAATCATTGTTGTACCTCATGGTTATGGAACTAGGGACAGAATATGAATATACCTTGTTGGTCTGATATTTATGGATGGTATCTACAACTTGAAATTTTGAAATTCATGAGTCTGAGATCCACTGTGTGAGTGGTCACGTAATACAATAAACCATACAAATGCTGAATTTATGCAATTAAGATTAGTTACAAACCTGACTATTGCATCCTAACATATTTGCAATGTTATGCCAAAGTATTGGACATTTGGTTCTAGCAAACAAACATATTTTCAGATGGTGTTTGAACATTTAGTTTTTACCTTTGTAACATTAATGCCTCATCCTTCAGTTTGACAGTCAGTACCATTTTGTTCAAACAATTCTTTGTAGTGGTTCACAAATAAGCTCTTTGCCATGTTACACCTGTTCTGAGGAAGCAAAAGGAATAAAACAATGAACCACTGAGGGCGCTGTTCAGGGTTCCACACTTCGGCTGAGGGAATACCTTTCTTAAAGGCACAACTTTATTATCGATTTTTTTCCAATAGGAAATTCATTGATAAAGATTAATGATAAACATTTCATTTGAAACAAAAGATAGACAAAGTGTTAATGAGCATTAAAACATCCACTTTTGAAAGTGTCAGATATTGAGATGGGCAAATTGAAGATAGACTTAATGCAACAATGATTGCCAGCTTGCTTGTTATACACTTGCTTTTTCTAGTCCTTGTCAGTAGCTGTAACGTTCGATGACTTTTCCACCATTTTGTTTTCTATATCAAGTACCTTTCTTGTTATACGTAAAGCAGGTTCAGATACAATTTTCAACTTGCCAAATCAGCCTGTATATGGGTAGTCTGCATTCTTCACACATAGACACTGTGTTGGCAAGCTATATAGCAGGGGTTTTAACAAGCTTTAGGGAGAACAAGAACTTTTTGTTGCACAAAACAAAGCTTGTGAAATACAATTAAAAGATTCTGCTACATGACTTTTAAAGTATGATTATTAACAAAAGATATTTGACAATAAATCTAAAGTAAAAAGTTTAGTAAACACTTACTTGTTCAAAGCCTGGTTCATTGTGGTAAGGTTTTTTCATTCATTAATGACTGTATTGATATAAGAACACTGGATAAACTTTGTGCTGGACTCCATGCTGGCCCTGACCAGGTTCTGTCACGTATAATAAAATATATTATGAAATAAATCTGTACATTTCTAATTACTGAAGTCAATATTTACAGAACAATTGTGCGCTCTCTCTCTCTCTCTCTCTCTCTCTCTCTACTGGCACATATGTGTTCATGGAAAGATGAGCAGGTGTTAGTATGTATGTATGTATGCATACATGTATGTATGTATGCATGCATACATGTATGTATCATGTATATTTGCATGTATAAATGTACCGGTATCTATGTATGTATGTATGCATGTATGTGTGTGTGACAAAGTCAATATATACATAATTTGCAATTTACATGTGTACCGGTATGTAACAACCAAACAGTACATTATTTGATTCTCTGTAGTATTTCTGTATCAGTGTCAATCATTCAACTACTTACTGTGTACATGCTTTGTCAAATATTTATCATACACAGACATTGAGCCCAAACAATGGCATCATGTAAAAGTAGAAAAATGGGTTTGAATGAAACCAAAGAAACCTCAAAGAAATGAAAAGTTGATAGCAGCCAGACACAGGTACAGACACTTGGTAAAGAAGGTCATGCAATGGGAGAAATTACAGATGCTTGGTAAAGTTTGCTGTGGTTTCGTAGCCCTACTACTCCCTGGCTGGTTGTGTGGGGAAGTGGGGGCTACGGTTCAGTCTATTTGAAAAGTGCACAGTCATTCTCGCTAAAAATCATGTGGGGAGAAAGTGAGCATTTTTCTTGCAATTCTCCAGAAAAACAACACAAAACATCATAATCCGGAGTCAGGGTGCATCTAGTGCCTACCTACAGATTGATGCCTACGTAGATGTCCATTTTCTTCTCGGGTTAGTCACTTTTTCATTTCTCACCGGGCCGCTGCCATGGAAAAATCCGTCATCATGGATATTAAACCCTTGACCTATGACATCACATTTTAACAATGGGATCTTGACAAAGCATGTTTACATCCATTAAAGAGAATGGATTTGATTCCGGCGCTGAAGTTCGCTTATAAACAAAGTACCACGAGAGAACACATTATTTTTGCTTAGATCCCGATGTTAGAATGTGATGTCATAGGTCAACAGTTTAATATTCATGATGGCGGATTTTTCCACGGCAGCAGCTCGGTGAAATACGAAAAACTGACTAGACCAAGAGGAAAATGGACATCTACGTAGACATCTTTCCATAGGTGGGCGCTAGATGCACCCCGACTCTGGATTATTTTTATTTTACAATTGACTAAACCATAGCCCCCACTCCACCACATAACCAGCCAGGGAGTGGCAGGGCTACGGAACTGCAGCAAGGTACAGTAGGACAGGCAATGGTGGAAATTACTTACCCTAGAATACTAAGACAGACTTTGCCATTTCGATAGATTTTTGGATTAAACCGAACTTTACCATCACCTGTGATAATCAACTTGACTCTTGGGGGGGGTCTGATTGGATAATCTGGAGGAAACCTAATAAGGAAGTGGGAGAGAAACCACCCTCATAAGGGGTGTCGAAGGGTCCCGTAATAAGCGCATGCACCTGTAATGAAACAGAAGCAGTATTACATGTACATATAAAAATCATAGAATTTTTCTGTATCAGAAATTATAACATCGTTCACTGGGAAAGTTACAAAGAAAAGAACACTTTTGTGTTTTGTGTTCTCATTATACATGCTTCTAAGATATGTTTATGTACACAACAAATCAAAAGCAAAATTTTTGCATGGAAGCAATTTGTGATGATTGCTAATGGAATAATTACAAACAAAAATTGGTACCATGACCAGTGGTAGGGTACTTGACAAGATATTAAGTTTAAGTGACATGGAGGGTGATTAGATAAATTGTATGACTGACCTTTGTGATATCGTCTTTATCAGGAACTACACACATGCCTGGTGGTGGCTCATTGTATATACTCATTATGTCCCTGATACAAAGAAACAAACAGTATTAAGAAAACAATTAACGATATAGTCTATAAACTCAAGTTACATTATCCAACACGTATTATCTGTATTACACAAGACAAAAGGTATCAGTGTGACTTGATGAGTCTTATTAAAGATGAGATATAACTGAAATTAAATACAAAAGACTAATGTTCAATTGAAGTGACAAATTTTGGAAGTGATGTGGTTGTACACAGAACATAAAAAAGTAAGGGGAGAACTGCCTGTAAATGCAAGTTTCTGAAAGTGTTAAAAGGCAGATCATTCAACATTAGTGGGTGATTATAGCTTTGCTATAATTATTGTTAACGTCTGGAAGGACACAGAGAACATGGTCTAAACCTTTGACATGTATGGGTCACCATGTGTCGCCTACTCCGACTACTCGTTAGATGCACTTGAGACGTAACCTAATCCGCCACCTTCCCTCATTTACCGTTATCTAAACTACTTGCATCATCCTTACCGCGTCATTGTCCATGCGCATATCAGTGTGACCAACGCTATATATCATCCATTTCAACTCCTGCCACACTCAAGTTCACACCGCAAAATTCCCACCCACCTTCCACGATTAAAAAAATAAAGCATGCCTCACTGCAGGGAAATAAGCTCGCAATAAAAGAGTACTGTACATCTTCTATATGGATAGTTTATACACAATAAAGTTCCAGGGAGGTACTGTCATGGGCCTGTAGTGGGTGCCCAGTAGCGAGGGGTCCGGTATTGTCATCCAGGCCGCCACGACCCCTCAACGCCCCAACCGTGGCAGTACATGCATAACCCCTGGATTTCGGCCAAGCACTTGTCTCCGTGTCATTCCTTTGCGTTAACATAAAAATTAATGTACATGTACAAAGAATTAGTTTACAGTAGTACATATCTTTGTGGTGTAAACTATCAGCATCAGGTCAAGTCTATGAATATTATCACGGTTGTGTGTATTTAAGCTTGGAAATCATGTCAATACGTGGTTTTACCAATTGCAAATGATCAAGTCTGACAAAACATGTTGTATTGAATAAACTTCTCTTTACTGTGTAGACAAACTTGACCTGCCTGTCTGAAAAGACCTAAAGCAGTGTTTTTTAAAAGAACACATACATACATACATACATACATATTGATGCCACAAACCTATCACATAAACTCTATGTGGCATATTTACATACCAAATGTGAGCTCAAAAAAGGACAAGGCTATATGAAGTCATTTAATTTGTCCTGTTGATCTGATTGATGGAAATCACACCATAAATTTTACCCACAATGCAATGCTATGACACAAAAGCACAAGACTGGGTTCACTAGCAATACTTCTACATTTGCTTTACAGGGTACATTTACCCATGATGCAATGTCCGACAAAACCTTTAGGCAATTCACTACTTTTTTCAAGGTACACTACCCACAATGCATTGGAATATCCCTAACCAAGCAAATGTACCGTACCTCTATTCTGTACATTTCACCAAAATTCATTTCAATGTTCTCTACATGCAACAAGGCAAGTTTTACTCCTGACAGTTTTGATGTCTATTCTTCACACTTAACATTCAAATGTACTGATAGAACTCAATAGCACAGAACAGTTTACCCATGATTCCAAATACTCATAACTGGTACAAGTCAATAGCACAGCACATTTTACCCATAATACAAAGTGCAGGTACAACTCAACAACACAGTTTACCCATGATGTGAAGTTCATTTCAATAGCACAGAACATTCTACCATGATGCAATGTACTGGTACAACTCCGTAGGTCAGAACATTTTATCCATGATGCAAATTTCAAACACAAGTCTTCGACATGGCATATATCTACAGATAATACAAAATCTTTGCTGAAGGACTTAGAAGTGAAAAGTTACCCAATATGGACTTGAGAGACTTAGCATTTGAAACTAGCAAATATGAATTGGTACACAAAATGAGGAAATACTGTATTTTGAACTATAGTCCTTGAGAGCTAAACTGTTGTCATGGCATCTGTAAACATCAATGGGACAGCATGGACTTAGTCACAAAAACAGGGTTTGTAATGAGAAATATTTCAAAGAAACTAAACTACAGTTGGTAAATTACCTTCAGCACAGTCCAATTAAACATCTTCTGTAACTCCATTCCACCCCAGTATTGCAGACAGGCGTCAGCCATTTCTCTGACTAGCATTCCACTTGTGAGCTTAGCCATGGAGGCAAGTCTGGTGATGTCTCTAACCAAGCTGTGGAGATACAACAGAATAACCATTGCATTTGAATTAAATTATTACAACTATTTTTGGTTATATGGAACCCCGAATAGTCCTTTAGTGTAAACACAGACAAACACCTGTATCATAACATTTTATCAAACATGGTAAGTGTTGCCACGGTCACTCAAACAATTCAAAACCTGTTGGAAAGGAAATAATTGCTGACTCTCTTTGTCCAGAGATTCTGTATTCTATCATAGCAGATCTTATCCTATGTCTCTGACAGCTCTCACTACTGTAGACTTCAAAAAAGTAATGGTGCACTCTAGCAGTGCTGGAAATATGAGTATGTTACAAAATGCTAGCATGGAAAAAAAAACCTTCATGTTGTCTCTTCACACACTAAGATCTTAGCTTGTTCTGTAGAAGATATCTTCACAGACCACTCCTAGGAGATTACAGCTCTACATGATATGATAGAATCTGTACCAATTACCACCAACAGGCTGAATTTATAAATTGATTTTGAAAAACCAAACACTTGTATTGTAGATTGTTTTGAACTTGTACTTCTTATTTCTTCAATATCCTACAATCAAATAAATTACCTAGCATTGTGTAGTGAGTTGTTCAATCTCTATGACTATAGTTTTGGTGTGGTTCTGGCACTATGCTTGTGATTTGTACTGAAAACATACTGCATGGTTACTTATCCTAAGGTTTTATAATTTACAGACTCCTTCAGATGAGCCACTTTGTTAATGAGTCTGAATATTTACAGTACTCGATTGCTCAGGAGATATTGCAAGGATGGGCAAGAGAGTGCCCCTATACCAACGTGGTAAGCCAAAGGTGTTGAACACAGACCCACAGTTTTTTCATAGCACATATTCTATTACCTGCTTTGATATTACGTAGGTGATTTTACTGATGACTTTGAGCCTTTTATTTAGGGGCACTGCAGTAGCATAAGATGCTTGCATGGTTGATATCCATAGTATCCTAAGTATGGAGGATTATGTATGTATTACTGTAAATAATCTGGAATGAATAGCATAACCCAATATACCTGAAATCCCTGAAGTATCTGCTGATGAAGACATCCTCTGTAAAATCCATTCCATACCAGTATTGCAGACAGGCATCGGCAGTTTCTGTGACTGGCCTTCCACTCTTCAGCTTAGCATGGAGGCAAGTCTGGTGATGTCTTTACCGTGCAGATACATGTACATTGCTGTGGAGACAGAATAGAAACAACCATTGCATTACATTAAATTATAAATCCAGAGTCTAAGATCTAAGTTAGTTCATACCTTGATATGGAAGACTTGCACTTTCTCTAAAGCTTACCTGAAGCAGAAAATAGAACTGCAAATTCCTGTGTGTTTGGCCAGTAGGGGCAAAGTGCAAGTATTTGAGCATTGTTTGAAAGTGTTGACATTTGGAGAAGTTTTTATGTCCAAGGACACAGAATTTAAAAAGACAGGAGCTGCTGAGGAGAATTTACAAAACTGACTGAGTGGCTTGACAGTATCAGGGGCACAAAATGCTGGTAAGGATCATATCATAAATGTGTGTGCTTTTGTTAATAATCTGGAATGAAGAGCATAACCCCTGCATACCTGAAATCCCTGTAGTATCTGTTGATGAAGACATCATCTGTAAAATCCATTCCATCCCAGTATTGCAGACAGGTATCAGCCGTTTCTCTGACTAGCCTTCCCCTCTTGAGCTTAGCCATGGAGGCAAGTCTGGTGATGTCTCTAACCTTGCAGATACATTGCTGTGGAGACAGAATAAAAGAAAACCACTAAACATGTTATAAATTTAAATTCAATGGAACAAAAACAGAGTTATTTTGCTGTATGTAGGTACATCCAGCCCATTGAAAACAATGAGAAAATAAGAAAGTTTCATGATGAGAAAGATTAGAACCAGAATAGCTGTACTTCTTACATTTGGTTTTTTTTTCATGAAATATCATCAAACACCTCTAAAAATAACAATGATTTTCATCAACCATGTGAACACAACTCGAAGACAATGTTCAATATAATTATATGCACACACTGTAACAACAAAAGGTGCACTTGGAAAGATTCAGTTTAAGTGCATTTTTCAAAACACTTTGGTCAGTATTTTTGAGTATTAAGGTTGTATGTATCTCAAAATTTGAAGACTTAAACATTTGTTCAACTTTCCTAAAGTAAACTTTCAAATAATCTCTATCACATACATGAATAAAAATCAGGGATCACGGTGCAAATTTGGATCAATGGAAAGAAATAGTGTTAAATTTATCAATATTTGAAATTATAAATGTCTGCCAATGTAAACATTCACACTTTTATTTGTTCATGAATATATACACAAAGTTTCACAAATTAGTTGAGGATGTTGCCTTCATCAGTATAATGGATCCTTGACTTCATCAACAGCAGATTAATTATTTATCTCAGATTCATTTTACAGCGATTGTAAACAGATTTCTAGATTCAGAAATGATGATGTGAAGAGAAAACACATGTCAACAATTTATGCCATGATTTAGCATACCATGAAAATATTTGGCTTGACCTTTGACCTATTTATGAGCATGAAAATGTGTAGAATATGCTGACAAGCTGAATCCTGGGTATTTTACATGTGGAGGGGGAAATTTGTACAGATTTACATCATATTTCTTGTCACTTAATGCTGAATTATCTGGCAATTGCAAATGATGGTGTTATTACAATGAAAATACTTCTATGCTTAAATGCACCCATGGGTCATTTACATTAAGATGATATAAACCTTGAAACAACATTGAGACAGTGTGATCATTTTAATATTATGGTATTTGTATTGAATGTAATATACCGTAATATATAGTTTGTATAATTGTTTGGTGAAAGAAATTATGGCATAAAGTTTCCTGAGGTAAAATGTCTGTGAAGGTAATGCTTACCACGAATATTAAATTTTCCTTTTTTTGGTTTTACTGACAACTGAACAAAATCAGCCATGCTGGCAAGACTCACAGAAAATCAAAAATATGGACAAAACATCAACATTTTTGACAGTGATATCCTTTTATTACATGCCTTCATGTGAGTGCAAATCAGTGTGCTGATTGGATTAGAATATCCAGGGAGTTAGCAGTGCCGTGTGAACAATGTACAGACCAGTTTTCACAGTTAACCAGGCCGATGAAGCCCTTCAATGTTTTCATTGTCATGGTACATGTAGACACTTAGTGCTAGATGTAAAATATCCATTTGCACACTGCTATTTGTTAAAATCTGATTGATGCTGGTCGATAATGGTAAAATTGTTTGAGAATGCCCAGCATGTAACTAAATGTTAACTGTGAAGGCATGTAATAAAAATATTATTACCCGAATACATGTACCCTTGCAGCAGGAGACAATATACCCTCCTGGCGTTGGGCAAACTGTCCGGCACATAAACCCATATATTCAGGCAATAATATAAAGTACTGACCTGACTTGATGTCAAAAACATGGGCACAGCACAGAAATTTCAAAGCTGATATCCTTGTACTGACCGGACTTGATGTGACCTGAGTAATGAATAAAATGCCCTTATTTATTTGTGTCTCTTACATTAGAAAGTGTCCTTATTCTTTTGCCTTTGTTATGTAAATTAAACTGAGGAAGCGCCCTCACTGCTTGGAGTGTGGCAGCTGTTGCTTGTGTCTCAGTGTCTGCTAAGTCTGTTCCCTGTGCCATTTCTGCAGTGCTAGACATCTTTGTCAAGATTCTGGTTACTTGACATCATACAGAGTCTATTGAATCATGGGACAATATCAAAATGGCTGTGTTTTAAGTAACCGCAGCCAGTAGCTGTAACTTTTGTTTTCACTAATCCTTTATTCATATGTCAATTGTAAGTTTTTCTTCTACTCTCCAAAACATGTTGAAAAACCATTTCCTTTGCTTGCCAACCCACTGTCTACTGTTATTTTTTATGTTTGATTTCTACTATGGAATACTTGTCCAGTTCAACATTGTGTAATGAAAGGCAATTTGAGAGCTGAACAAGCAAATGCAGTTGATTAAAAAATTAGGGAAAAATCATTGCAAATTAAAGCAACTGGCTTTTCAAACAAGACACTGAAAAAAATCAGAGTCGTCAAGCATTGATGTTTACCTTTGGTATCTGGAGGAACACAGATCATAGATTTATTCAGATGCTGGGCTCATCACAAAGGTTATCAAGCAAGCACATCAAGTCTGATTGAATCGCATCGGTTATCTAAATCTTGCTACCATTGGTGACGTAATCACCATCTTCTTGACTGCCGTGGTCTTGTCTTGCAAGTGAAAGTAAAAAGTAAAAGTGACGGGCTGCATAGAGTTTGCCTTTAATGTTGTCTCTGATTGGTCAGTTTGCATGGCATTTTCCTTTCATGTTGTCTTTTGATTGGTCAGTTTGCATGGAGTTTGCCTTTAATGTTGTCTGTTATTGGTCTTTTTGCACAGAGTGTGCCTTAAATGTGTTCTGTTATTGGTCTGTTTGCATGGAGTGAGCCTTTAATATTGTCTGTGATTGGTCTGTTTGCATGGGTGTGCCTTTAATGTTGTCTGTGATTGGTCAGTTTGCATGGAGTTTGCTTTTCATGTTGTCTGTGATTGGTCTGTTTGCAGGGAGTGTGCCTTAAATGTTGTTTGTGATTGGTCTGTTTGCATGCAGTTTGCCTTTAATGTTTTCTGTTATTGGTCTGTTTGTATGGCGTGTGCCTTTAATGTTGTCTGTGATTGGTCAGTTTGCATGGAGTTTGCTTTTCATGTTGTCTGTGATTGGTCTGTTTGCAGGGAGTGTGCCTTAAATGTTGTCTGTGATTGGTCTGTTTGCATGGAGTTTGCCTTTAATGTTTTCTGTTATTGGTCTGTTTGCATGGAGTGTGCCTTTAATGTTGTCTGTGATTGGTCTGTTTGCATGGAGTGTGCCTTTAATGTTGTCTGTGATTGGTCTGTTTGCATGGAGTTTGCCTTTAATGTTTTCTGTTATTGGTCTGTTTGTATGGCGTGTGCCTTTAATGTTGTCTGTGATTGGTCAGTTTGCATGGAGTTGCTTTTCAGGTTGTCTGTGATTAGTTTGTTTGCAGGGAGTGTGCCTTAAATAATGTCTGTGATTGTTCTGTTTGCATGGAGTGTGCCTTTAATGTTGTCTGTGATTGGTCAGTTTGCATGGAGTTTGCCTTTCAAGTTGTCTGTGATTGGTCTGTTTGCATGGAGTGTGCCTTAAATGTTGTCTGCGATTGGTCTGTTTGCATGGAGTTTGCCTTTAATGTTTTCTGTTATTGGTCTGTTCGCATGGAGTGTGGTTTTAATGTTGTCTGTGATAGGTCAGTTTGCATGGAGTTTGCTTTTCAAGTTGTCTGTGATTGGTCTGTTTGCATGGAGTTTGCCTTTAATATTGTCTGTGATTGGTCTGTTTGCATGAAGTGTGCCTTTAATGTTGTCTGTGATTGGTCAGTTTGCATGGAGTTTGCTTTTCATGTTGTCTGTGATTGGTCAGTTTTCATAGAGTTTGCCTTAAATGTTGTCTGTGATTCGTCAGTTTGCATGTCATTTGCCTTTAATGTTGTCTGTGATTGGTCAGTTTGCATGGAGTTTGCTTTTCATGTTGTCTGTGATTGGTCTGTTATCATGGAGTGTGGCTTTAATGTTGCCTGTAATTGGTCAGTTTGCATGGAGTTTGCTTTTGAAGTTGTCTTTGATTGGTCTGCTTGCATGGCATTTGTGTTTAATGTTGTCTGTGATTGGTCTGTTCGCATGGAGTTTGCATTTAATGTTGTCTGTAATTGGTCAGTTTGTTTAAACAGTGTAAACACAAAATTTGACACAGCTTCATGGTTATTATTTCAGTGCAAAGTTAATACTATGAAAAGTCACTTTGGAAGAATATCACATAATGTCAGTACATTGTTTGAACATGAAAGAACACAACTATTTTAATTTTTCCTCCAAATTTGCCTCCAGCAAACTGTGAAAGATTCTCTTTCCAATCATCAGTAATAAATAAATATCAGGCGTCACCATGCAAATTTGTGTAGTGGTGGAACAAACTAAGTAAAATGTAACAATATTAAGATGTCAAAGGATTACTTCCTGACCTCAAATCTGTACTGTATGATCATCTCATTAATACTCCTTAAAATTCAAATGGAAGCTATCCTTATGATAAATGCACGGTAACTGTAACTTTTGATGGATTTTTTCTGTTTTTGTTTTCAACGTCAACTCAAGTTTCTTTGTTGTTCTACTCCAAAAGCATCTTGAATCACAATCTAGCTTGTCAACACAGCGTCTATAAATGTGAAATGCACTGTTATTGTTGACATTTGAATTCTGATAAAGACTAGAATTATTATTTTTGACAAAAAAAATACAGTACATGCAGAGTACAAGCTGAATATTTTGAATCTCAACATGCTTTGGTGAGTCAAACAAAAACAGCCGTAGTTCTTTTGGTACTAAACAAAGAAAGAAATAAAAAAAAATGTCAAAGGTTACAGCTACTAGCCCTTTAAATCCATGGGAAATTGAAATTATTTGATTTTCACAAAATCAAGGTGAATACTTTATTTTCCTGACAAGTTTAAAATTGAGTCCTCACAAGTAGCATGTCAGCAAAGTATTGTAAAACTGTAGCAGTCCAAATTGAGGCACAATCTACCTTATGAGTGTGGATAACCCTTATCCCATCCATTGCTCTGTACATCATCATAGTACAAAAGGGTCATATGTACAAACTGTTGTGTCATTTTGTAATTGTAGCAGTCGTAACATGAATGTGAAACATGGACCAATAAATGTTCAACAGTGGTCTTGGGCAAAGATTTCACTTGGTTTTGAAATCTAGCCAATGAAAGTTATTCTCAGTCAGTTTCATCAAAAAATTTCAGTTATGACCTTACACTGAAATGACTGCATGTAGCAGTGCAATGGGGTTGGGTCAAACCATGCTGATGAATGGATCAATGTCAGTTATGATCTTCTTACACTGACATGACTGCATGTAGCAGTGCAATGGGGTTGGGTCAAACCATTCTGATGAATGGGTCAATGTCAGTTAAGATCTTCTTACACTGACATGACTGCATGTAGCAGTGCAATGGGGTTGGGTCAAACCATGCTGATGAATGGGTCAATGTCAGTTATGATCTTCTTACACTGACATGACTGCATGTAGCAGTGCAATGGGGTTGGGTCAAACCATGCTGATGAATGGGTCAATGTCAGTTATGATCTTCTTACACTGACATGACTGCATGTAGCAGTGCAATGGGGTTGGGTCAAACCATGCTGATGAATGGGTCAATGTCAGTTATGATCTTCTTACACTGACATGACTGCATGTAGCAGTGCAATGGGGTTGGGTCAAACCATTCTGATGAATGGGTCAATGTCAGTTATGATCTACTTACACTGACATGACTGCATGTAGCAGTGCAATGGGGTTGGGTTAAACCATGCTGATGAATGGGTCAATGGAAATGTGATAAACCTTACCTACTAGCTAATCAGAACCACTTCAAGTTTCACTTACTCCAAGACTGGCAACCATATCATCTTTGATGCTTGGCTCTAAAAACATTTGCTTCAGTTCATGCCATGTTTGGACTATTATATATATATTATAGTCTAAACATGGCACTATGTGCCCGAGGGTAAGTGACCATTTGCCCGACATAAGGAGGGCAAATGGTCTCCTGCCCCGAGAGTACAGTTCCTTGATTGGGCTATAATATTTATATTACATGCCTCTCTGACATAAATTTTCTCTCAAAATTTTTTGGTTTATGCACAAATGACAATTATATGCCTTATTGCCATTTTATATGACAATCTGTAGAAAATAGAACAATTTCATCATCCAACAGCACATTGATATATTTAAATCACTGCTATTCATATATTTTTTGGTATAATTTTGTAAAAAAAACTATTTCGTAAGTAAAAGTTGTAATTTGATCGTTTTTAAATCTTGCAGTTGTCAAATGAAAATAGTTCCGGTTCACTTTCAGTCCAATGATGACTTTGCTGCTCGTGACGTCATCGACGAGTTACCATTGACTCTATGGAGTGTGTGACGTTCAATATACGAGGCATGTAATAATATGCCTCAGGGAGAGATATTCAGACCATCAAATATTAAAGATTCTTTTCTGATCTACTACTGGGTGGGACTCATTTTAAAACTCTTCAAATACAAAAACTGCTCACCATCATAGGTTGTTTTTCAAAATTCTAAAAAGTAATTTTTTTTCATAGAGATTAGACAGGGACAGCTGCCATTTTGAATTTCAAATATCTGTAAATGATAGGTACTTTGTTTCTCTAGAACCAAACTCTGCACAGTGACTAGTGATTTTTATCCTTGATTTGGTGACAGAATTGTTTCCTGTTTGTTGAGGAAGGTTTAAAGTCCTAACCTTTAGTAAGACACTGTTATAATATCTAAACTTACACGAGCTGTTGAGGAATAGTTGCAAATGTCCGACTTTTCCTACCATCCATTGATTGCAAAATCACCATGGTAACTAGCGGCAGCGCCATAGTTACTACGGGATACAACCAATAGGGTATTGGCGGCGTGCTGCCAAACGGCCACATCCACAGTCCTCTGCGTGTACCGTCCCTGATGTGATGTGAGAACCACGCCACGGAAAAAATCCATGGAAGGTTTCGGAGATGCGGCATTGGATGTAAATAGATTGATAACTTGAGAAAGAACGCTATCACAGGAATCAGCGTTGTTGCGTGGAAAGGGGGTCTTGATTTCAACGAGAGAGCATCCTGTAAACAGAAACATATGGAACAAAATGAGCAAATGTAAAGAAGGACAATTTTGCTCGGATACACAATGGGCTATGAGAACTAGCACTGTAATGGAAGAGTTGGAATTTTTTCGGAAAAAAAACACCTGATCAATCCACGTCGAGCGGAAAAAATGTTGTAAATTGCATGTGAAAATTTTGGCTGCAAACTGAATGCAGTGTATGACACTCTGCAAAAACTATCCATTCCTGTTATGTGGGTAAGTCCATATAAAAATATTGACTGGAAGATCCGTCGTTCGAGGGTGCTCTCTCTAAGCTACCCCCTCTCAGAGGAGGGGATTGTATTGAGTGTCCTTGAATGACTGATCTTTCATTCTAATAAGAATCCTGACTGAGCAATTCTGACATCAAGGTGGAGCTGTTACAGCTCAGTGTCATTAGCTGTATCAACTTTTTCCCCCATCTTTAAATTATGTGTATATATTAATTTCTCAGATGTTTGACATGTGCTGTCAAAGAATGATATTGATAGGCCAAGTATTTGACCCCTGGCAATAATCTTCCCCCTATTGTCATTGCTTTAGCTTATCATAACAACCGATAAGTGTACACTGTCTTGTTTCTGAACAATAAAAATGTTGACAATAGACATCAATTTCAAATAGAACAAAAATTCATTAAGGAGCTATAATGTTTGCAAATACCAGACATTCCGCTCTGTAGTACTTTCTCTAAATTTACACAAATATGCAATTAAGATGAAGCTATGTGTGACATGTGCCATGGTACCGTACACGCTGGTAATACAGTTTAAATATCTGTTGTCTTGTGCTGAGGGGTCAAACTGCAAGGTATTGCAATGCATTGTGGGTAAAAGTTTAAATAGCCACACAGCAAGAGTTTGTGACTGTGATCTGATGAATACAAACCTTTCAAAGGCAAAAAGCTCTGTTTGTTTGCAAAACTTGCTAAACATATGTATCTTTTCCAACTTTTTAGGCATTTCTGGTTTAAAATTCCTGTACAACCAAACTCTTTACTTGGACTTCTGTAATCTTGTTTTACCAGCAGGAATCTGGTATGTTGTAAATTTATATGGCCAGCAGCTTGAGACTTTTCTGACCCCCTAAGGTAGAAAATGTAACTGCCAAGTTCATATGTCACCATCAGGTAAAGTTGGTGAAAAGTAGTGAAGCACAATATGTGCCATTTGGTGCATTTTTACAAAAAAAAATGAACATTTGAGGGCCCCTGAAATCACAGATACTGCAAACATGATTTTATGGACAAAAGCTGTTGGAACAGACCAAGCCAAATGGGTGAAAATACGCATTGTTTCTGCTCAGTATTGCTTTTCACAGAGTTGGCTGGTAGGGAAGTCATACTGTCTGGCAGGTACAGGGTTAAGGTACTGAGAATGTGACTGGTCTTTGATAGAAGTATTTGTAATTGTAGTAATTAATGTATAAAGGCCAGGTATTTGTTGCGTAGAGACTGTCTCCAAAGGCATAACAGCAGACTGGAGAAGATCAAAATCAAGTTTTTTATCAGTCTGCCCAATAGCATGCTAATGAATCCTTGACCATTGTAATTTTAAGTATGTCAAAATCTACCGAGGCTTCCTTTTCAATATTTGTTATCGTTGCGCTTCTGTTTACCAGTGAAGTCAGTGGTTGCATGTCATGAAATGTTATTTTTATATTTCCATTTCAGCATGGTTTGGACCATGATCACACCGATTATTGTTGCAACTTGTGATCATCCATGCTGAGAAGGAAATCACTCAAATAATGTGTGAATATCAGACATTATACCGGAAGAAAATCATGCAAACATTAATGCTATAACTTGTACTTTGATACTCTTTCATTTTGCGGCAAAAGAGCTGTGGTGTTGTGTCCTTGAGCAAGTGTGCGTTTAGCTCTGCTGCACTTATTGGCTGCACATGCGAGCTGTTGTTTGCTCAAAAGGGAGTTGAGTGGTATTATATTAGGTCCAGTGACCAGGGGTAATAATAATTGTAAAGCGCCTTGATCACATGAACTTGTGGATATGAGCCATCACGCCATACCAAGATGCACTCAGGAAGAGCTGCTATGACCACCAACTCCCTTTCAAACCTGTACAGCATTAGGAAAACGCACACGAACACGAAACATCATATGGTTCAACCCACCGTTCAACAATAGCGTCAACACCAACACCAGGCGCAGATTTCTACATTTAATCGACAAATGTTTCCGGCACGATCATCCACTCAGGAAGATATTCAACAGGAATACACTCAAACTAAGCTACAGCTGTATGCCAAACATGCAAAGTATCATCACTTCACACAACAAATCAGTACTTGCCAAAGAAATGGAAAACAAGAATACAACCGCCACCATCGCCACCAAATGGGAGCTGCAGACATAAGAGCAAATGCCCACTGCCAGGAAAATGCCTCACCGAGGGCGTGGTTTACCAAGCAACGGTCACCAGAGAAGACAACAATACACACACAACATACATTGGCCTGACGGAGACTCCATTCAAAACAGGATATAATAACAACATGCTATCATTCCGCAACACAAAATACAGAAACAGCACTGAACTGAGCAAGCACATTTGGTCACTGAAAGATGCAAAGACAGGATACAGGATTGACTGGAAAATAATAAAGCATTGCAACCAATACTCTAATGTCACAAAAAATGCAATCTGTGCCGCTACGAGAAATTCATACTCAGCAGATATCCAGAAATGTGTTCCCTCCACAATAGAAATGAATTAGTATCGACCTGCAGACACAGCAGAAAATTTCTCTTATGCAGTCACTAATATATGCAACTTTGTGCACCAAACAAACAGGTGCCAACAAAAACAAAAGAAATTGTTCCCCGCCTAACAACATATGCAATCAGCAGCTTCAGACGATCACGGCCACCCGATGAGTGTAGGTGGCTCTGCCGCCTATATGAAACAAATTTTTAGTGGAAATGTAATTGAGATTATCCTGATCAACTCTGTTGTGTATGTGTGTATATCTATCTATCTATCTATCTATCTATCTATCTATCTATCTATCTATCTATCTATCTATATATATATATATATATATATATATATATATATATATCAGTATTTTACTAACATTACATAAATTTGTGCACATTAAAGATATATAAAATTAAATTAAGGTGTTACTGAAATAAATAATTTTATCCCATCCTTACTTTCAAATTGAATGACTTTGCAGCAATGAAGTGATCCAAGTCCACAGCACTTGACAGGACACCACACAAAATGGCTTGAAGTACATCATCAATTCTCTGCAGTCCACTCACCAATGACCAACACCACAGTCCAATCACGGCATGTATGCCATTGTCCGCGATCGCACTCAGCGCCATATTCCTTGATATCCATGGCAACTGCATGGCAGTGTCACCTGCGCAGCAGAAACACCCTAGCAAGGCAAACCCCAGGAATTGATTCCATGACAGCAAGTCAATGAGCCAATTAGCAACCATTTCACAGCTGCGATGCACCAATGAAATCAGCTGCACAGGAAGAGGTCAAAGGTCATCTCCTGAATATTAAACGCCCAAGCACTGTTGTATTGCGGCTCTTTCCTGAAATAAAGCAGATAAAACGAATGATATTTTTAATAAGTTTTTGGCCCTTATGATATGCTTTAACCCTTTCACCACCATGGTTTGTCCCAAATCCCTTGTTTTCTATGGTAAAGTTGGACCTGTATACAGGGAACTGGGGGTGAAAGGGTTAAAACATTTTGATTTAGCTGCATGCTTTTTTTTTTACGTGAAGTAGTTGCTTATTCAATGAGGTAAATTTCACAAAAAATTTACCTGCTTGACGTATAGCTATCAGTATCAAGACACTTTGACCATTTTGATAATAATAATACTTTATTGCATAACAACACACTTCGGAAAGTGCGGTAAAGCAAGAACAAAACAAAACATTGCATAAAACATTGTTGTCTATGTCTTCACCTGCATATTTACCTGTTAATGTACAGAATTGGTATCTTAAATTGTCAGTCTCATTGGAAAAATTATTTACGATAAAAATTATTAAATGTGTAATGTTGAAAGTGAAATATGGTAAGCGAGAGTCTTGAAATTTTGATGATGTCATGGTGTTGTTGCGCTGTTCCCAAGAACAAATCTAGTACCAGGGGCAGTATGGGGTACCCTGGACTGCAGGAGAGGTCCCAGGCTACCTGTTGGTAGCCCTGCATATACATACAGGCGTTGTACGGCTTCCCACCACAACGCCACGTTGGTAGCACACAGCACACAGGGCTAACCAGCTGGTAGCTTTTCATGAACTTACAGAACCATTTCACACACACACACACACCACAGACTCAACCACCTACATGCATGGTAATACAGCAGTCAGTGCAATCCTCTGGGCGATATCGATAGGGGGCAAATATCGGGGATTAGGCCGTGTTTGTCATAAAACTACGCCTGAGGGGGTGGGGCACATTGCCTCATATTGATCCCCCTAGTCACTTTCATGGACAAGTGGAGAATTTATGAATGCCCAACCCATTGGGTGGGGGTTTATTTGTCTAAGGTGGGGATTTTTCAGATTGTCTTTCCCTGGAGAGTGAGGCATTTAGCAAAATTCATGACTAATTTCCAAATCCCCCCACTTTGCCCTGGGGGTGGGGGTTTACCTTGACTACCGCATAACGGTATACGATTATTTAATCTACAGGCGCTAAGCTCATTGTAAGCCTTATACTAGCTCTGCGTACAGGTCTGTGTGTTCCCGGCGTGATACGGCCTCTCACGCCGGGAACACACAGACCTGTACGCAGGGCTAGCCTTATTATACTAGCAAGCATATGTGCTTCCCCACAGATGCATGGAATTGCCAGTATAGTATATATAGAGAGAAGAGGCCCTTCTCTCTGCGTATACTACACTAGCAATTCCATGCACCTGGGACCTTCTTATACAGCATGGCAGCACTAGGAAGCACTGGGTGAGCAAAGCGTTCGTGATGCAATCACTCGGCAATCGAGAGAGCTCTTGCCTTGAACGGGACGGGCGACGAAGCCGCATCCAGCGCCGCCGTTGTAATGCTAGGAAAGGTTCAAATGATGTACATACCAGCAATCTTTCAACCTCAGTAAACTGGGGCTACCTGTCAACGCACACTTCTCCAAAAGCAATACAATTTCTTAGCACACGACCCACAAAATGACCTTGTATCAGCTGTGTGAACGCTTCCGTGTAAACACAAATAACGTTCAAACAGCGCATGCTCAAATTATGACCTTTGACCTCAAGTTGTTGTGACCTTCAAATCCAGGGCTTTGGAATCCAATACCTGGCCGGTCATTCAATTCACGGTCCCTCCACAAGTAGACGGACCGTGTTCGATTCTAGCATTATAATTTTATCTTGCCATGAGCTTGTTTCCCAGGACAAAAATGAAGATGAATATTATGAAGTAATCGTTACATGACTCAATGTTCGATTATGAATACAAACTTGAAGATTTATCATTAGGCTAGGCCTATCATATCTCTAAAATTTGATGAGAATTTTCGGAAAACGAATGCACTTTTCTCTTCGCAACAGAAATGGGCCTACAGACAAAATAGAGAGAGTGTCTATGTCACACCAAGAACAGTAACTTTTAAAATCACTATGTATGCCTTGGAGTCACTTCTAGTAGTTCTACCCAAATCTGATTAAAATAAGGTGTAGAGTACGCTTACGGCGACGTCTGTATACTTTCGCGGTGAGAGGCGACAGCAAGAGAATACCGCGAAAGTAAAGACGTCGCCGTATTCTACATCTGATTTTAATCACATTGGTTCTACCCTTGTCTCACACAAAGAGTTTTGCGCTGTAGATAGTTACCACCGAGTAAAAGTTGCGGTTGGCGTGTTTCCCAAAGCGCAGCCGACTTTTTACGCCTTTCAAAAGTTCAGGCGAAGGTTTATCTAATTTTTCACAGCTTTTAAATTTTATCTAAGTTTTTCACGACTTCAAAAAAACTTACCATGAAATTGTCGCGAGCCAGAGCAATAATTTCCGCTCCGCTGACCTACGCAATTAACGGGTAGCGCTGAGCTGTTGCCGTAAAGAGGCGCGTAGTTTACGACGATGGAATAACTGTGTATTGCGGGGGCGATCGAAACACTAATTGTTTTAGCCACAGTCGCCCGTTTTCCAAAATTCCGCTCTGCTGCGCTAACGCGCCTCATAGACGTATAACCTAGGCGTATACATGTATGTCGGCACTGTGTGACAGAGCAGAATTTTAGAAAACAGGCCCCCGTGGTCTTAATTATCAAAGTCAGATGATGTAGGACCTATATATTTAATTTCTAGTGTGAATATTCCAAATAGTACACTACAGAATCTATAGCTGTGGGTCAATAGCTGTAGTGTTTTCAGACGGCATTTACGGGCTTGTTTTGACTTTGTGGTGGCGGGGTTAAAATCGTAAAAGTCAAAACCAGCCCGTAAAAGGCAGGAATCCCGTCTGAAAACACCACAGCTATGGACCCACAGCTACAGAATCGATAAAATGGATACCTATAATTTCCTCAGCCTTGAAAGCGGTACCGCTAACGTACAGTACGGTAAGTATGTATAGTTACGACGTTATGCGCCTCGAAGCTAAAAGACATTAGCCGCCTTTGCCCGGAATTCCCCTACTCTGTACCCAAATGTACTAAGCCTTAAACTCGCTTGAATTAAATCTTATACTCAAAATATCTAATGAGACTGCATGATATAATAAAACGAAAGGACAAGATATAAAAATATCATCATGAATAAATTAGCATAAATAAATAAAAACATACCGACAAAATACATGTAAATAATGCAGTGCAAAGTAAACATATCTATGCAAATAAATTGAAATTACAATGCAAAAAATTCCAAATTATTGAGTGTCCTTTTGAGACATGTTTTCGAAGCAATGTATTGTTGCCGTAGGGCATCTTCGTGACAACGGCATATGATTGGCGGATTAGGAGTTGATATCTATTTATGGACGCTCAATAGACAAGACAATAAACAGGGCTGCTTTAAATGCAATGAGTTACGTAATAGACTGTAATTTAAAAACGCATATTAACTTGTCAATAGCCCACACATAGCGGAGATTCAGCCGATTAGGAAGGCTTAGCGCAGGCCATATCGACGAACATTTGATACAGTCGCCTTTTACGACACCTGATTGGGTAAGTTCAACTTTTGAAGGCACGTTTCAGTGTCCTAGCCATATCTGGGGTTGGATGTTTTGGTTTGCGGATACCGGGTTACAGAGAATGCCATAGCTACGTAGAGTAACCGTGGCTACGGTGACTGTGCTACGCGCCAAATCCTGTAGCTGCGACCATAAGTCCGATGACACTCCGGCCATCTCCTCAAACCACTTTCGCTAGCCAACCACTGTGTTATTTCAGGCCAGGGACCTCGAAACAACTTTAAACCATGCCGCGACCTAGCCAAGACGGGATGATGCTCCTTAATTAGGGACCACACAAAACAAGGTAGTAGTATCAGGTCAAAGATCGATATCGTCACGCCCTTTTCCACACTTCTGAGACTGTATGCGCAGCTGTCGTCGACTCTGGCTCGCCTTCCCAGTCAGAGATCTGTTTAATACGCTGGAGTTCAGGCTCTCGACATGCGAGGTGCAGATGTCCACTTAAAGAGTTGAACTTAGGCCAAAGTAATTAAATTCTTTGTTTTGCGTCCCCACCCGCCTAGGTTTTTAAGGTTTTCATGAAAAACACACACAGTGTATTTGAATAGGAAATTTTAGGACCTGACCGCTTAGCTTGTCAGAACGAAAATTTTGTTACAATTTATTATTTGCTGCAATCAAATTACACTGTGTTAATTTTCTTGTGTGTGTTTTTCAGCCGCTTAGACGAGTACCTTTTCCCATTTAGAGTGAACGCAAAACAAAGAATTTATTTACTTTGGCCTTATCAAGAGCGAAAAGGTCAACGCATTAGTTAATGGTGCAAGTGATGTTTTAGGTTGTGTAGAGAAACAAAAACCGGTGTAAATCGGACTTGAATATTCTCGTCTCAAGTTATAGTCAATAATTTTATTCATTTCAAAGCCAAGAAACACAGTAAAACGTGAATGAGTGTTTTTAACTTCAATGACATTTAGCGTGATATTGTAAACAGTGCCACGCCCTTCCTGCGTTTGATGTGCCGTGTGATATCCATTTGATATCTAGCGTCTCTCGAATGGTCAAGGCTAAGAAATCCCTTATATTTACTTGCGATTGCTATGTATTGTACGCTATTGAATTCAATTTAACCCTGGATGTTTAAAGACGCTACATTCCATAAGCCAACCGTAAGAATGTATAGTGATGTATTTTTTTAATTATCAATTAGTCAAAAACGTGTATAAAAAAGCTCTGAATTTAAGAACAACGACACGTTTTGACAAGCTTTAGATTAGTTTTGGACACCTTTTACATTCTCCCGGTACTTTATGTTATTAAAGTAGGAATAACAATGTATAGATTAAAAAAAACACGATACTATTGTTGTGTAGTACTTTTATCACAAAGAGTAGCACAGAGCTGAGACGATCGTTAAGTAGAGTTCACATTGGAGTCCGAGTTGTCTCCATGGCTGTTTGGCGATACAGATTTAAAGTGGTGCATAACCAACAACTTAGTGTCAGCTTTACTTACTGAAAGCAGAATTACAGGGCACATACGAAGAAATTAAACATTATAAGTGCTTGTCGTATATTTTTTATGATAACGACCTATTATATTATTTATGGAGCGACCTACCAGCGCATCCAATCATGAAATTACACGGCCGGCATTTGGGTTGATTGGCCCAGCGGAAAATATGGACAAAAATACAAATTGTGGAATACCACAGTCCCTCTATATAAAATACGGTCACTCCAATTTTCGTTTCCAACCTTAGCTAGTCTAAAAATCTTAGTGAATCTTCCTTTCGAAAATAGTATTGATTTTTCTTGACTTGAATGGCCGTGACGTTTGATCACTGTCTAGCACCGGCTTACTCGAAGGTCCCGTGACGTCATCACTGTCGTTCAGGCGATGACGTCACGTCATAATCATCTATGTCGGGAAATCGTTAACGCACTGTTATGAGCCCATTGCTCGGACGTATTTCAGAGTTGGGAAGATTTCAGGTTTATCATCACTGTACCTTGGATTGGAAGATAAGTCACTCGAGGGCGCTCTCTACTTTCCCCGGCCCCCTCTTATGGAGGGTAGCGTAGGGAGAGTCCTTGAGCGACGAATCTTTCAGTCTATATTAAAGGTACCTCTGTACGTTAAACATTAGCAAGCCGCAATTGTATAGTAATAAATACTATCAGAACGGCAATCGAATTTTAAATTATGTTCAATATACGCGTCGCGTCCTACATGTAGCAGTTTTTGTATGCCACACAACGTGTGCACTCTCTACATTATATATGGTAGTATGTGCCCCGAAAAGTGAAAGACTTACACAGTTTGCTCAAATTTCCCCAGCGAAACTTTTAACCGTTCTCTTACCAAATCACTAATAAAAATCAGGGTCATCGCGCAGAATCTGGTACTAGAGAGACAAATTACCTAAGTCCGATTCGATATTTGAAAAATTAATCAAAATGAGCGGCATCCCAGTGTTAACTCTTTGGGGGAAATGAAATATTCGATATTCCTAAAACTATGATGTTAAAGTACTTCTTAAATCACAAGCTTTAAAATGACCCCCCCCCCCCATAAGTGGTTAATCAGGGAGCCAGATGATGCTACTGTAGGGCACTCCAACGACACTCCGACAACCTGTGATCCTTTGTTTCCAGCTCAAAATAATCACGTAAACATGTTTATGCAAAGAAAACGTGGGCGTATTCGTTTTTGAAATTTTCCATTATTGACCATCCTTTCAAGTACACGGTTAAACCGTCACTATACTATCGTTTTACCAGAGTGCACGACTTCGGAACTTGGCTTACATTCACTTTAATCCCGGGTCGGGACTTGCCGCTCTCTCGTGAGATCGAAATCATGTCACATTGAAGTTCCTTTATAATTTCAAAGAGCAAATGCGCTTTCACATAGGATCACGTCCATCATAATATAAGCAATGGCCATCACTATATATGGAATGCACGTGACAATAGAAGAATTCACATCACAATATAATAATTTCACATCAAATAAGCAATTTACATCACAATATAAGAGATTAACATAACAATATAATGAATTCACATCACATAAAAAATGCACATAGTAATATAATAAATTTACCTAACAATGTAAAGAATTGACATCACAATATAATGCCCATTATGATATAGTGAATATACAAAATGTTATTATGTCACCTAACTTAAAGTTCCATGACAAAAAATTGACCTTTTCAAATCTAACAATTCTCTAGTCGTTAACAAGCTCGGAACCCCTGTAAATTATACATCGTCTGAAAGCCTAGATACAGGATGACACTTTGGTGACAGCAGTGTCACCATTCTTTACACAACTATCACGTGACACGTAATATGCATAACCTTTTAAAAATCGGTTTTCCCTTTTTTGTCTCAATTCTTCAAAATATCTGACTCAAACTTGCTGGAATGCAAGCTGTCACGAAGCTCTTCCAAAAAGAGTCTCAGATTTTTTTGTATCTTGCTTTGTTTTTTATGGAGCTGAGAATAAATTCATCGCGGCTCTGGAAGTTTTTCTTGCATGGAAATGGAATACTTTCAAATTGAATGACTTTGCAGCAATGAAGTGATCCAAGTCCACAGCACTTGACAGGACACCACACAATATGGCTTGAAGTACGTCATCAATTCTCTGCAGTCCACTCACCAATGACCAACACCACAGTCCAATCACGGCATGTATGCCATTGTCCGCGATCGCACTCAGCGCCATATTCCTTGATATCCATGGCAACTGCATGGCAGTGTCACCCGCGCAGCAGAAACACCCTAGCAAGGCAAACCCCAGGAATCGTTCCCATGACAGCAAGGCAATGAACCAATTAGCAACCATTTCACAATTGCGACGCACCAATGAGATCAACCGCACAGGAAGAGGTCAAAGGTCATATTCATTCTGAGTACACATCATCAGTCTTCCTGAATATTAAACACCCCAAGCACTGTTGTATTGCGGCTCTTTCCTGAAATAAAGCAGATAAAACAAATGATATTTTCAATAAGTTTTTGGCCCTTATGATATGCTTTAACCCTTTCACCACCATGGTTTGTCCCAAATCCATTGTTTTCTATGGTAAAGTTGGACCTGTATACAGGGAACTGGGGGTGAAAGGGTTTAAAACATTTTGATTTAGCTGCATGCTTTTTTTACGTGAAGTAGTTGCTTATTCAATGAGGTAAATTTCACAAAAAAATTTACCTGCTTGACGTAGCTATCAGTATCAAGACACTTTGACCATTGTTAATAATAATAATACTTTATTGCATAACAACATACTTCGGAAAGTGCGGTATAGCAAGAACAAAACAAAACATTGCATAAAACATTGTTGTCTATGTCTTCACCTGCATATTTACCTGTTAATGTACAGAATTGGTATCTTAAATTGTCAGTCTCATTGAAAAAATTATTTACGATAAAGATTATTAAATGTGTAATGTTGAAAGTGAAATATGGTAAGCGAGAGTCTTGAAATTGTGATGTCATGGTGTTGTTACGCTGTTCCGAAGAATAAATCTAGTACCAGGGGCAGTACAGGGTACCCTGGACTGCAGGAGAGGTCCCAGGCTACCTGTTGGTAGCCCTGCATATATATATACAGGCGTTGTACAGCGTTCCACCACAACGCCTCGTTGGTAGCACACAGCACACAGGGCTAACCAGCCGGTAGCTTTTCATGAATTTACAGAACCATTTCACACACACACACACACACAGAGACTCAATCACCTATATGCATGGTAATACAGCAGTCAATGTAATTCCTGTGGTTGATATCGATAGGGGGCAAATATCGGGGATTAGGCCGTGTTTGTCATAAAACTACGCCTGAGGGGGTGGGGCACATTGCCTCATATTGATCCCCCTAGTCACTTTCATGGACAAGTGGAGAATTTATGAATGCCCAACTCATTGGGGTGGGGGATTTATTTGTCTTAGGGGGGAATTTTTCAGATTGTCTTTCCCTGGGGAGTGGGGCATTTGGCAAAATTCATGACTAATTTCCAAATCCCCCCACTTCGCCCTGGGGTGGGGGGTACCGTTTACCTTGACTACCGCATAACGGTATACGATTATTTAATCTACAGGCGCTAAGCTCATTGTAAGCCTTATACTAGCTCTGCGTACAGGTCTGTGTGTTCCCGGCGTGATACGGCTTCTCAATCCGGGAACACACAGACCTGTACGCAGGGCTAGCCTTATTATACTAGCAAGCATATGTGCTTCCCCACAGATGCATGGAATTGCCAGTATAGTATATATAGAGAGAAGAGGCCCTTCTCTCTGCGTATACTACACTAGCAATTCCATGCACCTGGGACCTTCTTATACAGCATGGCAGCACTAGGAAGCACTGGGTGAGCAAAGCGTTCGTGATGCAATCACTCGGCAATCGAGAAAGCTCACGGGACGCGGACGGGGCGACGAGGCCGCATCCAACGCCGCCGTTGTAATGCTAGGAAAGGTTCAAATGATGTACATACCAGCAACCTCAGTAAACTGGGGCTACCTGTCAACGCACACTTCTCCAAAAGCAATACAATTTCTTAGCACACGACCCACAAAATGACCTTGTATCAGCTGTGTGAACGCTTCCGTGTAAACACAAATAACGTTCAAACAGCGCAGGCTCAAATTATGACCTTTGACGTCATCGTTGTTGTGACCTTCAATCCAGGGCTTTGGAATCCAATACCCAGCTGGCCGGTCATTCGATTCACGGTCCCTCCACAAGTAGACGGACCGTGTTCGATTCTAGCATTATAATTTTATCTTGCCATAAGCTTGTTTCCTAGGACAAAAATGAAGATGAATATATGAAAAGTAATCGTTACATGACTCAATGTTCGATTATGAAAACAAACTTGAAGATTTATCATTAGGCGTATCATATCTCTAAAATTTGATGAGAATTTTCGGAAAACGAATGCACTTTTCTCTTCGCAACAGAAATGGGCCTACAGACAAAATAGAGAGAGTGTCTATGTCACACCAAGAACAGTAACTTTTAAATCACTATGTATATGCCTTGGAGTCACTTCTACCCTACAAACGCGATTGTGCAATACCTTAGTCCAAGCTTAGTCAAAGCTTATATGAAGCTTGGCGCCGAAGCTTAGAACAATGTTTTGCGTGCCAACCTTAAATTAAGACTGGGACGCCCAAGATTAGCTGAAGCTTATCCTTGCACACCTTTGTTGAAGCTTAGGGCAAACTAACCTTTATAAAAGCTTAAACTTCCAAATCTTGTTCCAAGCTTGGCAGTAAAGCTTGGGCCGAACTTTACGGATAGCTTTTTATCATCCTCGTTTCTACTGTAGCTTTTGGGTCCCTTGACCCAGCATTTGACCTAAGGGTTATTTTTTGCTCAGTTTAGGGAGCCGATTTTGCTGCAAAGTCTTGCCAAATTATTGGTTTGAAAGTTATGATCCACATTTAAGTAAAAATATAGACCAGTAGGCGGGCTTTGGATAAAATAACCACGAACGCGTTGAAATATGTTTGCGTTGAGACTGACATCGCGACAGGAACACCTCTTGTCATCACTGTCCAGTACGCCCGGTACTCATGTCGTCTGCACAGCTGAAGAGTGCGGCTTGATCGACTGCATCACGACTTTTATGAATTAACCGCTATATGGCAAGTTTCTTGTTGACAAGGTTTAATACTGATGTACTGAATTATATCGAGTATAGCCAAAATGAGCCACAAAAATCCGACTACACTTCTGAAAATACACGACAGCGAAGAGATGCACACACCACACTTTACGATTTGTAGTGACTCAGAAAGTTCGTGATCCTGTTCCTTGTAAGTTTTTGACACAAATCATATTACGTAGTAAAGATACTCCCACGAAAAACGAATTTTAATGCAGGTCGTTTAAACAAGTTTAGTCATATTTAGGCAAGCCAGTGACAAAAATATACGATCAGACGATGTAAATACCTTTGAAATGGTTTATTCGTATATTGCAACAAAATGTACACAGTAATCAGTTACAAGTTACGAAGCTGTACTCACTTCAAGTATTCCCTAATCCGCTCACAAATTCCTTTCTAAGATGATAAATTCGGCATATTGGACGTTATAGGAAGGACATTGATAATTCTTGAAGATGAACTGACTGGCACAACTATACTATTAAATGTACATCCACGTTGCATTCGTACAACTTCAGGCGAGGCCGTACAGATATCTGTAGGTTTTCCTCCGGGAGCTGCGCGAGGTCGATTTTGACCGGATTTTGGTGGGCCTCGTAACTTTCATGAAGGGCTTTGAGTATTTTTCAGAGCTGAAAAATTACTCACTTTACACACTCCAGCCTATGTTTCACATTTAATTCGGTATTTCATATAAATATTAACATCCTTCAAATTATGGAAACCCGGATTGACATCTTAATAATTAAATCGTTTAATTTGAAATTTTACTACAACCACCCAGTGAAGTGGAATGGCCCAAAAGCGGAATAATATCAACAAGTGAAACGGTTGCCATCACTCCTTCGCAACCAACTTTCTATATGAGTACGGCGCGAATAATGAATAAAGAAGGGCCTATTTCTGTCGATTTCGTATCGAGTATCGAAATGCCGCCAGGGAAATTATCAAAACCAAGTATGCATGTATGATAAAGGGGTTATTATACATAATGCGTTTGCATTTTGGACACAATACGATATCGACCAAACTGCGTATCTGCGTTTTCCGGCGTACGTAACAGCTCCGTTGTTTGTCCTTAGGTGAAGGTTAAATGCCAAGCTTCACTGAAGCTTAATCCCAGCTAGGCTTGATTTAAGATTTGGTAATAACCCTGTTCCAAGCTTTGGACACAATCTTATTTCAAGATTTGCAAACAAGATTGGATTAATCTTTATCGACGACAAGCTTGGCCGAAGAGCACTGGCAACCTTCACCCAAGCTTAGAGTACCGTCAAGCTTGGACTAAGGTTCTGCACAATCGCGTGTGTAGCCCTGCGTACGATGCTGTGTGTTCCGCTACAGCTAATAGCCCCGCTCACTGTGGTGAGCGGGGCTATAGCTGTAGCGGAACACACAGCATCGTACGCAGGGCTACTTCTACCCCAATCTGCCAGGTGTAGGCCTAGAGTAAGCTTACGGCGACGTCTGTATACTTTCGCGGTGAGAGGCGACAGCAAGAGAATACCGCGAAAGTACAGACGTCGCCGTATTCTACATCTAATTTTAATCAGATTGGTTCTACCCTTGTCTCACACAAAGAGTTGTGCGCTGTAGATAGTAACCACCGAGTAAAAGTTGCCGGGTGGCGGCGTGTTTCCCCAATGGGTCAGCCGACTTTTTACGCCTTTCAAAAGTTCAGGCGAAGGTTTATCTAATTTTTCACAGCTTTTAAATTTTATCTAAGTTTTTCACGACTTCAAAAAAACTTACCATGAAAATAACTCATTCTCGCAAGCCAGAGCAGTAATTTCCGCTCCGCTGACGGGTAGCGCTGAGCTGTTGCCGTAAAGAGGCGCGTGTTTTACGACGATGAAATAACTGTGTATTGCGGGGGCCATGCGCGATCGAAACACTAGATAATTGTTTTAGCCACAGTCGCCCGTTTTCTAAAATCCGCTCTGCTGCGCTAACGCGCCTCATAGACGTATAACCCAGGCGTATACATGTATGTCGGCACCGTGTGACAGAGCAGAATTTTAGAAAATAGGCCCCCGTGGTCTTAATGATCAAAGTCAGATGATGTAGGACCGATATATTTAATTTCTGTTGTGAATATTCCAAAGAGTACACTACAGAATCTATAGCTGTGGGCCCATAGCTGTACATTACGGAAGGCTCCATTAACTTAGGAATACCTACTTCCCTAGAGGATCAATTTCACAGACCTACCTTTCCTACAATGGCACTACAATAGCACCCGCTGGATTAGATAAACATAACAATGGAACATTCACACCCTGGGGATTAAAAGTCTTCTGTTTGTCACCCGAGTTGCTCAGGCAAGGACTCGGGTTTCAGGTACCATGCAAGTTAATGCAGTCGTCCTCTAATGAGTGTTTTCAGACGGCATTTACGGGCTTGTTTTGACTTTGTGGTGGCGGGGTTAAAATCGTAAAAGTCAAAACCAGCCCGTAAAAGGCAGGAATCCCGTCTGAAAACACCACAGCTATTGACCCACAGCTACAGAATCGATAAAATCGATACCTATAATTTCCTCAGCCTTGAAAGCGGTACAGCTAACGTACAGTACGGTAAGTATGCATAGTTTAGACGTTATGAGCCTCGAAGCTAAAAGATTAGCCGCCTTTGCCCGGAATTCCCTATTCTGTGTACCCAAATGTCTTTATTCTATATTTAAACTCGCTTGAATTAAATCTTATACTCAAAAAAATCTAATGAGACTGCATGATATGATAAAATGGAAGGACAAGATATAAAAATAATATCATCATGAATAAATTAGCATAAATAAATTAAAACATACTGACAAAATACATGTAAATAATGCAGAACAAAGTAAAACATGTATGCAAATAAATTGAAATTACAATGCAAAAATTCCAAATTATTGAGTGTCCTTTTGAGACATGTTTTCGAAGCAGTGTATTGTTGCCGTAGGGCATCTTCGTGACAACGGCATATGATTGGCGGATTAGGAGTTGATATATATATATATGGATGCTCAATAGACAAGACAATGAACAGGGCTGCTTTAAATGCAATGAGTTACGTAATAGACTGTAATTTAAAAACGCATATTAACTTGACAATAGCCCACACATAACGGAGATTCTGCCGATTAGGAAGGCTTAGCGCAGGCCATATCGACGAACCTTTGATACAGTCGCCTTTTACGATACCTGATTGGGTAAGTTCAACTTTTGAAGGCACGTTTCAGTGTCCTAGCCATATCTTGGGTTGGATGTTTTGGTTTGCGGATACCGGGTTACAGAGAATGCCATAGCTACGTAGAGTAACCGTGGCTACGGTGACTGTGCTACGCGCCAAATCCTGTAGCTGCATGGGACCATAACTTCCGATGACACTCCGGCCATCTCCTCAAACAACCTTCGCTAGCCAGCCACTGTGTTATTTCAGGGACTGTGTTTCAGGCCAGGGACCTCGAAACAAATTTAAACCATGCCGCGACCTAGTCAAGACGGGATGATGCTCCTTAATTAGAGACCACACAAAACAAGGTAGTACCGTAGTATCAGCTCAAAGATCGATATCGTCACGCCCTTTTCCACACTACTAAGACTGTATGCGCAGCTGTCGTCGATTCTGGCTCGCCTTCCCAGTCAGAGATCTGTTTAATTTTCTTGTGTGTGTTTTTCAGCCGCTTAGACGCGCACCTTTTCCCATTTAGAGTGAACGCAAAACAAAGAATTTAATTACTTTGGCCTTATCAAGAGCATAAAAGGTCAACGCATTAGTTAATGGTGCAAGTGATGTTTTAGGTTGTGTAGAAAAACCGGTTTAAATCGGACTTGAATATTCTCGTCTCAAGTTATAGTCAATAATTTTATTCATTTCAAAGCCAAGAAACAGTAAAACGTGAAAGAGTGTTTTTAACTTCAATGACATTTAGCGTGATATTGTAAACAGTGCCACGCCCTTCCTGCGTTTGATGTGCCGTGTGATATCCATTTGATATCTAGCGTCTCTCGAAAGGTCAAGGCTAAGAAATCCCTCATATAAACTTGCGATTGCTATGTATTGTACGCTATTGAATTCAATGTAACCCTGGATGTTTAAAGACTCTACATTCCATTAGCCAACCGTAAGAACTTATAGTGATGTATTGTTTCAATTATCAATTAGTCAAAAACGTGTAAAAAAGCTCTGAATTTTAGAACAACGACACGTTTTGACAAGCTGTAGATTAGTTTTGGACACCTTTTACATTCTCCTGGTACATTATGTTATTAAAGTAGGAATAACAATGTGTAGATTTAAAAAAAAAACACATACTATAGTTGTATAGTACTTTTATCACAAAGAGAAGCACAGAGCTGAGACTGGAGACGGTCGTTGTAGAGTTCACATTGGAGTCCGAGTCGTCTCCATTCAGTTTAGCGATACAGATTTAAAGTGGTGCATAACCAACAACTTAGTATCAGCTTTACTTACTGAAAGCAGAATTACAGGGCACATACGAAGAAATTAAACGTTTTAAGTGCTTGTCGTATATTTTTATAAACGACCTATTATATTATTTATGGAGCGACCTACCAGCGAATCCAATCATGAAATTAAACGGCCGGCATTTTGGTTGATTGGTCCACGTAAAATATGGACAAAATACAAATTTGGAATACCAATACCAAAATACGGTCACTCCAATTTTCGTTTTCAATCTTAGCTAGTCTAAAAATCTTAGTGAATCTTCCTTTCGAAAATAGTATTGATTTTTCTTGACTTGAATGGCCGTGACGTTTGATCAGTGTCTAGCACCGGCTTACCCGAAGGTCGCGTTACGTCATCACTTTCGTTCACGCGATGACGTCACGTCATAATCATCTATGTCGGGAAATCACCAATGCACTGTGATGAGCCAATTGTTCGGACGCATTTCAGAGTTGGGAAGATTTCAGGTTTATCATCACTGTACCTTGGATTGGAAGATAAGTCACTCGAGGGCGCTCTCTACTTTCCCCGGCCCCCTCTTATGGAGGGTAGCGTAGGGAGAGTCCTTGAGCGACGAATCTTTCAGTCTATAAGGTACCTCTGTACGTTAAACATTAGCAAGCCACAATTGTATAGTAAGAAATACTATTAGAAATATGATCGAATTGTAAATTATGTTCAAAATACGCGCCGCATCCTACATGTAGCAGTTTTTGTATGCCACACAACGTGTGCAGTCTCTACATTATGATAGTATGTGCCTCGAAAGTGAAAGACTTACACATTGTGCTCAAATTTTCCCCAGCGAAACTTTTAACCGTTCTCTTACCAAATCACTAATAAAAATCAGGGTCATCGCGCAGAATTTGGTACTAGAGAGACAAATAACCTAAGTCCGATTCGATATTTGAAAAATTAATCAAAATGACCGGCATCCCTGTGTTAACTCTATGGAGAAAATTAAATTTTCGATATTCCTAAAACGAAGATGGTAAAGTACTTCTTAAATCACGAGCTTTAAAATGACCCTTCCCCCCCCCCCACAAGTGGTTAATCAGGGAGCCAGATGATGCCACTGTAGGGCACAACAATGGCACTCCGACACCCTGTGATCCTTTGTTTCCGTTCAAAATAATCACGTGAACATGTTCATGCAAAGAAAACGTGGCCGTGTTCGTTTTTTATATTTTCCATTATTGATCATCCTTTCAAGTACATAGTTAAGCCCTTACTATCGTTTTACCAGAGAGGACGACTTCGGAACTTGGTGTACATTCACTTTAATCCCCGGCCGGACTTGCCGCTCTCTCGTGAGATCGAAATCTTGTCACATTGAAGTTCCTTTATAATTTCAAAGAGCAAATGCGCTTTCACATAGGATCACGTACACATCATAATATAGGCAATGGCCATCACTATATGCTGAATGCACATCACAATAGAAGAATTCACATCACAATATAATAATTTCACATCACAATAAGCAATTTACATCACAATATAAGAGATTAACATAACAATACAATGAATTCACATCACATAAAAAATGCACATAATAATATAATAAATTTACCTAACAATGTAAAGAATTGACAACACAATATAATCCCATTATGATATAGTGAATATACAAAATGTTATTATGTCACCTAACTTAAAGTTCCATGACAAAAAATTGACCTTTTCAAATCTAACAATTCTCTGGTCGTTAACAAGCTCAGAACCCCTGTAAATTATACATAGTCTGAAAGCCTAGATACAGGATGACACTTTGGTGACAGCAGTGTCACCATTGTTTACACAACTATCACGTGACACGTAATATGCATAACCTTTTAAAAATAGGTTTTCCCTTTTTGTCTCAATTCTTCAAAATATCTGACTCAAACTTGCTTGAATGCAAGCTGTCACAACGCTCTTCCAAAAGAGTCTCAGATTTTTTGTATCTTGCTTTGTTTTTTATGGAGCTGAGAATAAATTCACCGCTCTGGAAGTTTTCTGGCATAGAAATTTTTTACAAGTTTTAAAACATTCTGAGACACACTTTAGAAGATCCTCAGGACTGCTTGCACTCACACAAATTTCAGCCTTACATCTCAAAGCATTCAAACGTTCTTCGTGACTACACCTTAAAACTTGATGAAATATGTTATGCATTCTTCACCAGTGATATTACGCGGCTCTCCCAAAGGCTTCCTGTAAGATTCCAGTATGTTTCGCTTTGTCGTGACCACAATAGCATGTAAGTATCTATTCATTGCTTCGACAAAGTTTGTGTGCGATGTGTGATAGCGAGTATGGGACTGCGAGTGCTTCGTGAACTCTACAGCATGTGGAGGGGTCACAGTCAGAAAAATTGTAGCAATTTATCTCGGTTATTGAACCATAGTGACTGGCTGTCGTATGTTGTGAGTTCGAACCCGGTCGAAAATTCCCGGTATTTACAAAGGCCAGTGGACAAACTTTTTAGTTTTCATTACCTTAGAAATCAACTACATACTCCCTTTGTCTTCTCAAAATATATGTGTAGTGTTGCCAACATATATTATTAAACGCAGCACACTCGATGTGCAGTACGTGTCACTTGTATTGTCAAATGACAGCTAGTCCTGGAATAAATCGAGCGGTCATTCCATGGATAAGATGCGCCCTTTGGACTCTGCTTGCAAGTTGATCACAGAGTATTTTGATATGATTTTTAGGAGTTGGAAAAATAACGTTTTTTAATATTTTTACAACTCGATACCATTGCATCGAATAAAGCTTACGCTTAAGCATTGAATTCTCAACTTTTGTTTAAACGACTTTGCATCAGAAACCTTTTAATTATTTTTTAATGTCAATGAGTCATCAATATTTCTGAAGATATTTGTTTAACATTTTTTCGGATATTAGTCATGCAAGTGCCTTGTAATAAACTACTGTAAAATATGTCTTTTTGCAAGCATGCCCTTTTGGTAATTTATGCAGTGTATACTTAACGGTTTGCAAGTTTCAAATGCAGCTACTTCAAAACACATATCTGTCTTTCGATTCTAGCTACATTTAGAGCCCACTAATTGAATGCACGTATTTATTTTAATTAATTCCAAACACCCTTAAAAATCCTGCAGCTAATTCAAAGCATTTTGACAGAACGTTTTTTTACACGTTCTTATTCATTACTGTCAACTCATGACATATATATATATATATATATATATATATATATATATAATATATATATATATATATATATATATATATATATAAGCTTACATGTAAATTTAAGTGTTTTTGTTTGTCATAGAAGCTTTAGTATATATATATATATATATATATATATATATATATATTGTTATGTAGGTCATTTCCCCCACACTCATCATGACCTGAGTTCAATTAGTCTAGAACATTCTCAAGGTCACTGCCCTTAATGACCTCACAACCTTGAATTCAATTAGTCATGTTTGGAATGTTCTGGAAAGTTGATTAGTTGTGTAAGAGAGATAATTTTAGAACAGTAATTAGCATGTCAATAAAAGTTCTAGATTGTTCTTATATGCCTTTATAAAAGGGACGTGCTCAGCTTCCAGTCAGACTTTTGGGATCGTGTCTCTTGTGTGTTACTAAACTCCAGCAGTAGTCATTCTCAAGACTTTTCAAGACCTTCACTGTCAACGCTGGATTTATACTGTGGACTTTGTGCAACTTCAAGCCTGCAAGCCAAAGGACTGTTCATTCATCCGACTGACTGTTACAACTCTGAGACTGGAGCTTTGCCGTCCCAGCTGAGATAAGTAGTCTGTACACTTTTAAAGCTTGTACTCTATCCCTGACTTAGCAATTAGTTTTATTTTCGTAATAAATTTTGTTTAAACGTTAACTGCTGAGTTCACCCTTTTTGTTCGTTTTCTCTGCACGTAACAAAATTGGGGGCTCGTCCGGGAGACGAATATTTTGAGCCGTTTGACAACATTTTGACAGCTTTTCAAAACTACTATATACTGTGAACTCAGTGAAATTTAATCATGGCGGAATTTAAACCAGACGAATTTATGGATGACCTTGATCAGGACACATTTGATTCCCTCAGAAAAGACGACCTCATTGCACTGGCCAATTTCCTTAAAGTAGATGTCAAAAGATCTATGCGCAAGCGGGAAATACAGTACCACATTGCAAAACATTTAGTTAATTTAGGCCAATTTGAGGAATCCACCTTAAAAGATTATGAACCTGAGTCTTCCTTTGAACTCAGAAAATTAGAGTTAGAAATGCAGACAAATTTGGAGATCAAGAAACTAGAATTACAAATGAGAGAGAAAGAATTACAAATGGAAGAAAGACAGAGAGAGAAAGATAGGCAGGAAAGATTAGAAATGGAAGAAAGACAGAAAGAGAGGGAATTGGAAATGAAAGAAAAAGAATTGCAAATGGAAGAAAGACAAAGGGAGAAAGAAAGAGAGGAAAAAGAAAAGGAAAGAGAATTAGCAGAACACCGACTGCAGTTAGAAAGGGAACATTTAGAGCTTGTACAGTCAGGAAAATCCTTCCCTTCAGGCAATTTTGATACCACTAAGCACTTTAGGTTAGTTACCGTCTTTAAAGAAAAGAATGTTGATAAATATTTTCTTCATTTTGGAGAAAATTGCTCAGAGTTTGAATTGGCCTAAGGAGTCCTGGTCTATGCTTTTGCAGAGTGCTTTGGTGGGTAAAGCCAGAGAAATTTACATTCAGTTGTCAGTAGAGCAGGCTTCAAATTATGATTCTGTGAAGGAATAATTCTCAAGGGCTATGAGTTGGTGCCTGAAGCTTACCGTCAGAAATTTAGGGATTGTGAGAAGGTGAAGGATCAAACTTACGTTGAATTTGCTCGAACAAAAGAACAACTGTTTGATCGTTGGTGTTCTTCGGAAAAGGTCAGTCAGAATTATGACAAATTACGACAACTTGTTTTGATAATTTAAGAGGTGCATTCGGAGTGACATCAAGACGTTTATCAATGAACAAAAGGCAGATACATTGGAGGTTGCTGCACGTTGGCCGATGATTATTCATTGACCCACAAATCTTCATTTCTCAGCAAACCATCCCAGTCCTTTTCTACAGAAACAATGCAGGTAAATTTAACTCCTCCTTTTCATCCAAGAATTTTTCAAAGGAGAGTAGGAAATCAAATGAACAACAGTTCACAAAATTCAAGTAACACTTCCACATCATCAGATCCCAAGTCTCAATCTCCTTCTGACAAACAGTTTGGTACACTTTCTTGTAATTATTGCAAGAAAGACGGCCATTTAATGTCAGATTGTTTCAAATTGAAAAGAAAACGTGAAGGTCAAAGTGGTCAAAGTGGATCTAAGCCCACCGGCCTTATTTCTTCATCATCTCAATTAGAGTCTAATAATGTGTGCAACACATTTTCTGAGGTTAAACCCCTCTTATCCCCAATTAATGAGGTCAAGGTCAATTCTTCTCAAGATAGCATTATGGGTATTTTCGAACCATTTATTCATGATGGTTTTATATCACTTTCTAGTGATTTCTCTTCCGCTACCCCTGTCAAAATTTTAAGAGATACCGGGGCTTCCCAGTCTCTTTTGTTGGCAGATACCCTGCCGTTTTCTGAAAAGTCATTTTCAGGTTCTAAAGTTCTTATTAAGGGGGTAGATTGTAATGACTACATTCCGTTCCTCTCCATAATGTCTACTTGTCTTCGGACTTTGTTTCGGACCTGTGACTTTAGGTATTAGGCCTTTTTTGCCTTTTGAAGGGATTCACCTTCTTCTTGGAAACGACCTTGCTGGGGACAAGGTCATTACTAATCCACTTGTGACTGATAATCCTACTTTAGATCAGGATCCAGAGCCAATTGAACAAGAGATACCCGATTTATTTCCTTCGTGTGCTATTACTCGAGCCATGTCAAAGAAAACTTCCGAGAATCAAAATACTCTCAAAAATAATGTCACAGATGTTGACTTAAATGACACCTTTCTCAGTCAGGTGTTTGACACGGATCATTTCGTTATCCCTCGTGGATTGAAACTTCCAGTAAAACTGCTGACCAAAGTCAGACATTTTCTAGATCAAATCTCATTGCAGAACAACACAAAGACCCAGATATTTTGTCTTTGTTTGACAGGGTAGATGATGAAGGTAAAACTTCAGATAGCTCTGTTTCCTATTATACAAAGTCTGGTATTCTCATGCGTAAATGGAGACCTCCAGACGTTTTGGTTGATGACGATTGGGCTATAAAACATCAAATTGTGGTTCCAAAGCCCTACCGTGCTGAAATATTGCGTCTGGCCCATGAAACGCCCTGGGCTGGTCATTTGGGAGTAAGGAAAACTTATCATAAAATTCTCAGTCACTTTTATTGGCCTAATCTCAGGCAGGATGTAGCACATTTCTGTAAAACTTGTCACACATGTCAAATGGTAGGAAAGCCAAATCAGACCATTCCAAAGGCCCCTTTACAGCCAATTCCTGCATTTCAAGAACCATTTAGTAGGATACTAATAGACTGTGTTGGGCCCCTACCAAAAACAAGATCAGGAAATGAGTACATGTTGACAATTATGTGTACATCAACTCGGTTCCCAGAAGCCATACCACTGAGAAATATACAGACAAAGACTATAGTGAAAGCTTTAGTCAAATTTTTCACTTTATTTGCCTCCCTAAATGTGTCCAGTCCAATCAAGGCTCCAACTTTATGTCTGGAATTTTTCAACAAGTAATGGATCAGCTAGGCATTAAACAGTACAGGTCATCCGCCTATCATCCAGAAAGTCAGGGTGCTCTTGAGCGATTTCATCAAACTTTGAAAAACATGATTAGGACCTACTGTTTTGACACAGAGAAGCAGTGGGATGAAGGAATTCATTTTCTGCTCTTTGCTGTTAGAGAGTCAATTCAAGAGTCTCTTGGTTTTAGCCCATTTGAGCTTGTATTTGGACATACAGTCCGTGGCCCACTTAAGCTCGTTAAAGAGAAATTCCTATCAGACGATGATGATTGTCTGAATATTTTGCAATATGTGTCAGATTTTCGTACAAAACTCTCTAAAGCATGTGAATTAGCCAGAGAAAATCTTGAGTCATCTCAGCAGTCAATGAAAGTCAAATATGATAAAAACACCTCAAAACGGAAGTTTGAACCTGGTCAAAAGGTTCTTGTTCTTCTTCCAGTTCCTGGCAAACAGCTCCATGCTTGTTACTTTGGGCCATATCTAATTGATAAGAAATTGAGTGATTTAAATTACATCATAATAACACCTGACAGGCGAAAACAAAAACAGCTATGTCACATAAATATGCTTAAGCCATATTTGGATAGGGACAATCCTACTATAACTCAGCCTGTCAGTGCAGTCAGTTCAAACCATTATGAAGATAGTGATACTGAAACTGACTTGAGTGAAAATACTCTAAACTCAAAGCTGGGCTCGGTCAAGCTTCAGAACTCAGAAATCCTGGAGAAGCTGGAGTCTACAAAGTTGGCACACCTCCAGCCAGAACAACAACAACAGGTGAAAGAACTGCTCCATGAATATAAACACCTGCTTCAAGATGTTCCACGAGGACAACCATCATCTACCACAACGAAGATGTCTGCGACAGTAATCCAGTGGAACAACATCCAGACGGACTGAATCCTGCGAAAGCGGAATATCTCCAGGAGGAAGCCAAGTATTTGCCGAACAATGACTTTATCGAACTCAGTAAAATAACCGGACTTTGCCGTGCATACTTTATGCCAAATTCAGTGCCATTTCAAGTTTTCCAACAACAAATTGCAAGAAGATAGTCATGGGACATCCTGTTTGCTATTTTTCACGCAAATTTAACAAATCTCAGAGAAACTACTCTACAATTGAAAAAGAGTGTTTATCTTTGATATTAGCTTTACAGCATTTTGAAGTTTATGTTACTTCTTCAAATCAGCCAATAGTGGTTCATATCGATCACAACCCTTTGTTTTTCTGCAGAAATTAAAGGCAAAAATCAGAGATTGCTTAGATGGAGTTTAATGTTACAGGAGTTTAATCTTGACATTAGACATATCAAAGGCAGAGACAATTTAATTGCAGACTGTCTCTCTCGTATTTAGAGTTTATTATTGTTCACTTTCAAGAATTTTACTTTAGAGTAAAACAAAATTTGAGTACTTAAATCCTTTTCAAGATTACATTTGTAAAAGAAAGATTTTTCTTTGAAAAATTTTCTTTTTTGAAGAGGGGGTGTGTCATGTAGGTCATTTCCCCCACACTCATCATGACCTGAGTTCAATTAGTCTAGAACATTCTCAAGGTCACTGCCCTTAATGACCTCACAACCTTGAATTCAATTAGTCATGTTTGGAATGTTCTGGAAAGTTGATTAGTTGTGTAAGAGAGATAATTTTAGAACAGTAATTAGCATGTCAATAAAGTTCTAGATTGTTCTTATATGCCTTATAAAAGGGACGTGCTCAGCTTCCAGTCAGACTTTTGGGATCGTGTCTCTTGTGTGTACTAAACTCCAGCAGTAGTCATTCTCAAGACTTTTCAAGACCTTCACTGCCAACGCTGGATTTATACAGTGGACTTGTGCAACTTCAAGCCTGCAAGCCAAAGGACTGTTCATTCATCCGACTGACTGTTACAACTCTGAGACTGGAGCTTCGCCGTCCCAGCTGAGATAAGTAGTCTGTACACTTTTAAAGCTTGTACTCTATCCTTGACTTAGCAATTAGATTTATTTTCGTAATAAATTTTGTTTAAACGGAAACTGCTGAGTTCACCCTTTTTGTTCGTTTTCTCTGCACGTAACAAAATATATATGTATATTTATATATATATATATAATGACACAAATTACTCCAGGTACAAAGTAATAAATATCTATATATATTATATATATATATATATATTATATATATATATATATATATATATATACCGGTGTATGCAAAGTTTACTTGATAGAACGTAATACACGAAGCTGATCCAAATAAGAATACAATGTCGTTAGCAACATTGCTTACAACGTTTACTTTTCTTAATGGACAGTGCTGGTGTGCCTAGACAGTGTGATGGCCGCAAACAAATGCTACTCGTGCGAACATACTGTAGGGGTCAGTGGAGGGAATCTGAGCTGCTATGACGATTTCAAATCATCAGCTTTTGAGGCTACCTGTGGTGCTGACCAAATGTGTCAGGTAAGATCATTTAGGGGACATTTTGAGAACAGTGATAATTAACTGAGGCACAGTGTGCCTTGGGCAAAAAACATTTAGACTCTGAAATCTCCTAGAATATCTGTTGTATAGCACTTAGGGGTTTATATGAAAGCCCATTCGTGAAATTGCAATTTTACTTATGGAATTAACACATTTATCGCGGCCATTTTGAATTTTTAAGTGTTGGTAAATATTGGAAAATTCCTTTTACAGTTCGATAGCTTTTGCTGTGACCCCAATTCTTATTCTTGGTTTTTAAAGCTGATTATACACTTTTCTTGAGTCAAGGTTTGTTCAAAGTTGAAATCTCCCGATTTCAGGCATGAACCACCTTATTACATACACATGATAAGGGAAACACATTGGTTTGGCATTGTATAGAGGTTTGAAAAGCTATATTGCCACTATCACAAGAATCTTCAATACTTACAATGCATGCTCGATCACTGTCATTGTTCAGGCTTTTAATGTATTTAAACAGTTTGTTTTTATAAAATTTTTCCATGATTAAAACTTCCAGCACTCAAGCAAAGTATGGCGATTTAAGGAAGATCAAAATTAACGAAATTCTTTGTACTTTGTACTTTTTAATTTGTTAGTTCAGTGGAGGATGTTTTTAGATCGAATACGCTGAGTTTTTGCCTGTCTAAGCATTCCATATTCCCCTGATTGTCTTAGGCCGGAGGGAAAACATATCGTTTCTCGGCTTTGTTTTGATGGCTAATTAAGCGGCAAATGTATAAATACCATGCATTTCTACGCATCTGATTTCACCAGATCTATGGTTTAAAATACCAAAGTTGGGACAAAACAAAACAGACAATACAACACCTTAAATGATATTGTTCCGTGAACTCTAAAATGTACACCAAAAGTTCTTTTCAGAAAAGTTCCGCAAGAGGACATCCAGTTGCATATCATTTTCACAAGAGGGCGTTCATCCTCCACCACAGGGAACCACACACCTCTTCACTCATGACCAACAAATATCACAAGAATGTTGGGATTTTACTCTTTACAGGTTTCAGTTGTCAAAGCATTGAACTCTGACGACCGATTTTACGTGAGCAGAAGTTGTATTAGTATATATGACTGTTACCATGGTTGTCAGCGAGGTAGCCATGAGGATACAAAAGGTTTGTATACCAGATATGAACTGAATATGCTCACGTGTTTTATAACAAGTTCATTAATAGTAGTACGCTTCATAGAGCAATGAGATATATGTTATCACTATATGTAGCAGGTTTTTCTTCAACTTCGCACAGTACTCTCAGAGTTTAATCACTAATTACAAAACTTTGTTTAATATGCAAATGAGCTGTAAATTAGCTTGACACTGCTCAATGCTTTATGGGACAATTAGATATCCATCAGATCAAGATTTGTAGCACGTTTAATTTAATGCTGTAATTTCATAGTAATGCCACCAATAACAAAGTTCATTAAATATGCAAATAAACCCTTAAAAATAATTTGACACTGTTCAATGATTCATAGCACAATTAAATATTTATCAAATCAATATCTGAAGCACATTTCACAAAATTTTGGTGCCGAAATTTCAGAGTTATATACCTAATTATAAAGTTTATTAAATATGTAAATGAACCCTTAATTAACTTTACACTACTAAATGCTTTACAACACAATTAGATATCTGTCGTATCAGTATGTGCAGCAGTTTTCATCACATTTGATGCAGTCATTTCGGAGTTACATGATTAATTATAAGACTTCATGAAATATGCAAATGAGCTAATTATTAACTTGACACTGCTCAATTCTTCTCAGTACAATTGGATATTTATCAGATCAACATCTGTAGCAAGTTTAATCAAATTTAATGCTTTAATTTTGGAGTAAAATCACTAATTAAAAAGTTCTCATTAAATATGCAAATGAACCCTTAGTTAACTTCACACAACTAAATGCTCTACACCAAAATTAGACATCTGTCGGATCAGTATCTGCAGCAGGTTTTCAGCACATTTGGTGCAGTTATTTTGGAGTTATACCACTAATTACTAAACTTCATAAAATATGCAAATGACCTATTTATTAACTTGACACTGCCAAATGCTTCTCAGTACAATTAGATATTTATCAAAACAATATCTGTACCCAATTTCACTGACTTGGGTGACGTAATTTCAGAGTTATATACCTAATTACAAAGTTCATTAAATATGCAAATCAACCCTTAATTAATTCTACACTACTAAATGCTTTACACTACAGTTAGATATCAGTCGGATCAGTATCTGCAGCAAATTTCATCACATTTGGTGAAGTTATATCGGAGTTATATGACTAATTACAAACCTTCATAAAATATGCAAATGAGCTATTTATTAACTTGACACTGCCTAATGCTTCTAAGTATAATTAGATATATATCCGATCAATATTTGTTGCAAGTATCATCAAGTTTGGTGCAGGAATTTCAGAGTTATCTTACTAATAACAAAAGTTCATTAAATATGCAAATGAGAAGATAATTGACATGACACTCACAGTATCATCATAATGTTCTTAGATTGTCACCTGTGAAAAGTTTCATGAAATTTTGTGCAGTATTTCTTGATATATGTCTACACTGTCATTACCGTCTCCATAGGGAAACCATTGTATGGAAAAATTCGATATTGCATAACTTCATTAATATGCAAGCCACACTAACCAAAATCTAATCAGTTCTTACAAGTACCACATGGTACCTGTGTACCAAATCTGACTTGAATCCGTTCAGGCGTTTTTGAGTTATCGTGTAAACAGACAGACAGACAGACACACACACACACACACACAACACACACACTAACACACACACACACACACACACACGGACAGACAGACAGACATCGCTATGACAATAGCCCACGTGTTTACACACGTGAGCTAAAAATGAAAGAGGATCAAGATAACAAGTCAAATGATCATGTATTTTCGTTCCGAAGACCATAATTTGTTTTGAAATTTAGTTTTATGGTGTATATAAAGAGCTTAGGCTACCGAGTGATGTTCATTTGCTGATTCTTCTTTAATATCATGTGGACTGTCATTGTTTTCTTTTATCTGTTGGTGAAGTCAACCAGTTTACTGCATCGCTGTTCATTTTCAGAAAGCTCATCGTTGATGGTAGCTTGTTTTACAAGTGTACCCCTGTGATTAATATGGCAGAAGTAGACATGCTACAGTAGGACGGATTTTCGTAGATCTGAACACCATTTCTCCCAAAATATGCAAATGTGCTCATTAAATACAGCAATGATAAACAAATAGATACAAAAACCAGCAAGTCTAGGCTTGTGAAATTTGGCAAAGAAAACCTACTTTTCTGCATGTCGTTTTGAATTTGTTAAAAGAACGTTGGTCACATGACTGATCAACACAAATAAGCAAAATAAACATCGATGTTGATAATGAATAGTTAACCTGGAAACTGTAGAACTTTGAAATTTTTCAATAAATTATCAAGTTAATTCAGATTTTCCTTGAAATGAAGGTGATCATATGCATATGATGAAAGCTTACGCTAAAAATTGCAAAAATCTGAACTGAGAAAATATTTCTCATCACGTTAACATTTGCTTCATATATTCCAAATAGTACTTATAAATAATTCTAGGCAAAACAAAGTTGCTGGAATACCTGATAGGCAGGTAGGCAAAATCGGAGGTGTTTCAATTAGAATTATTGAGTTAGGCTTTACATATCAATGTTTATCAACTATAGAGATAGATAAACCAGGAAAATTAAGACAAGTATTCAGGTAAAACCATTGTGTCCTTCATTTTTGCCCCCATATAATTAAATATACATGACTTTGCATCTTTTTGCGACATGTTCCAGTTTAAAGGGAACATTTTTTTCAAAAGGTTTGCCTGTATTCTTTTGGGTTACGAATTGATGTTTTCTTTGTTCTTTCTGTCTACAGATACTGAGCTATGTGTGACATGCTGTGACAGTGACCTTTGCAATATTGGAAACGGGAGTACTGGTGTAATCTCCAGTATTTTGCCGCTCTTCGTCTTCGCTGGCCTGGCTATCTTCACACTTGTTTAACAAATTTGAACTGCCACAAATATTTGTACGAAGAGGTTGCTCTTTTCAACCTCTTCAGACATGTCAACTAACAAGAATGGTAATTAAAGTTGTATATACACTTTTTTACAGTAGTAGAATAATCACATATTGTATCACATTTATACAATATAGTGTTATATAAGCTGCACTATCAGCATTGAAAGTGTGTGTGCATGGATGCCTCAGACATTACAATCCTCAAATTATCATAAATGTAAACATATCGATATCAAGTTTCAATGTTTTGGTTATTGTTTTTTTAATTTCTATGCTAATTTTTATCACGTAGCATCTTGTCTTTCTCACTGTAAATATGAATACATTCTCATCTGGCAGCTTACGTAGCATTTCTCTCTAGAAATATCTGGCACTCATTGGCCAGTGTCTAGAGTTGTAAATGCCATACCGTAAAGCATATATTTGATGTATTCTATCGGTGTATTGCGGTTCATGTGCTGAAAAATTTGATGTATTTTGCCTTGCTTTGTTCTATAACTGAGTACATTTGTTTAAGCTGTGACACAAGGGACGGCCTACATATGCGAAGCTATTTTTTTTAATACACAACTTCACAGACATTTCTACTCAAGCGAGACATTTCATATGATTTCATATAAATTCATCATTAATACAATGATGTAGGTAACACATTTGCATAGGCACTTTCTCAAACATTTCACATAAACACCCTTATTGCAGTAGTATAATGTTTGGGCAAGTTCATAGGCTTACATTTTAACACGTCATGGATGGATGTCGGCTCTGAATTACTGTAGATGCATTGTTATTAAACAGCTTACAACCACATCGCCCGATTTGAACCGAACCCTTCCAATGTAGCTGAGATTTGTCTTTACCTTTTTGTTACGTTTTCTACTTGTCTCATTATCATAGTTTTAAAGACAGTTTTCAGTTTGTGTCAGATACTGTGAAGCTGGAACCCTGACATCCCCTTGTTCTCTACAAAGATCCATCTTCCCTGTAGACCGAATGGGGTCAGGTTAATCGTGGCGATGAAAGGATTGACAACTCTTGTTTATTGTAATAGAAGCTGTCAGGTTTTCATAGAATGTAACTTCTCACTTTATCAGTAAATTATGTATATCTTTGTTACGTAAAAGGGTTGTTGTAAAATAAACTCAAATATACTTCTATGACAATTTTCACGTCTCATTCGTGTTATTGTACACCATGGACAGACGATCAAAAGGTGTCAAAATTTCAACACAATGACCATGGCTTTGTGTTATTCTCCCCATATTGGCTTCCACGCTACTACAGTTTGAGTTCTAGTGGCTCAGAATCTTTGCTGTACACCAGGTTGTAAGATGGCCCATCATTCCTCCTCCTCCTCTTCACTTGTTCAACACCTTTCAGGTCTTTTGAATCACACAGTGCTAGGTGTTGCACAACAGTTGCCTTTATTTACTCATAATATGTTATTTTTCATCATCACTCATAATCTCAGGAGAGTGGAGTGTTAAAGGTATACTGTCACCTGTTCCAATATTGCCACAGTTACCATGGAAAGAGAACATCTAACCAATCACAGATTTTAGGCGGGTGGCCGCTTTTTAAAAACAGCGCCCTCACATGGGCATTTTGAATACCAAGGAACGCCCCTTTGACCAATATGGACGTATTTAGATTACAGATGACTGTATACCTTTAAGAAACAATGATGCATTTGAGGATAATAACAGGTATTTTAAGAGTTTGTCTCACGTGTGCTTTAGTGGCAAATTATTCATCATTGTTTTCACCAAGGAAATCCAAGTCTATATCACTCTGCCCCTCATCAAAGTTTATGATTATAGCGCCTGTCACAGTCTGGTCTGCGCTTAAGCTGATTCCCTCGACTAATGGATCATTTTTACCCTCAGTTCTTATCCCAATGCATTTCAAACAATGAGCCATGTTTTACTATCCGTAGGAATACACTCATCAGGTTGTCGAATGTTGAAATGAGGAGTTATTTGAGTTAATTATCAACCTTGACGCCAACACTTTTTTTTCCAGTTGCCAATGAGTGATTGGGGTTGTTAGTACGAACACTGTAACTCAAGTAGCATTTGCCAGCGTTTATCTACCGCTAACCTAAGTAGTGTGATTTTAGATGCATAGGGTGATGCCACTGTATGGGATACATTGGCATCGTCACGTAAAACAAATTGAACATATTAAAACGATTGGGACTAATTTGTGATGATTGGATGGTGCAGTAATGTCGGTTTAATCTGCAAATATAGGCTCATCTGCTTTTCATTTTCAGTTATACACTTGTTTTTAAGAGTAATTGTAATATTGCTACATTCAGCTATACGGCATCTAACACTTTTGAGAAATTAGAAAAATATGAAGATCCAATTATCCCAAATATATTTCATTCGTGTTAACATTAGCCACTCAACGTTCATCTTAGGGATTGGATGTTATACCTAGCATGTCTGGTAGTTTGTGGGGACAATTATAAGGTGCAAAGTTTTGCTCACACTGGAGAAAAGTAAAAACAAACAGGTGGTTGAGTCTTCATCATCTAGTTTCTATAGGGCTACCAGCAGATGCTGTTATGCTAGTGTACATCAGCTGGATTCAGGACAAACTGCTCTTCATGTATCATTGTCTGTAATCTCTGTTATTTCTCCAACCAGTCTTTGTGCCCGTATTAACTTTCACATTTCGGATATCATAAGTTTAAAGTTACTCCTAAGCTAAAATCGTCTGCCACGTTTGTAATAAGCAGAGAAAAAATTAAGCTTATCCTCCAGAGGGTGCTTGGTACAAGGCCTGGACCCTTATGCTGAAAGAGTGCTTTCCTACTATTCAGTAGGGGGTGGGGGACATGTTTAACAATGAAACAGTGCCCAGGCGATTGGGCAATAAAGGACTTTGTTGGCTGGTTCAATGCGTTAACCATGGAACAGATAAAGCTGCGGTTACTTGGTAGAATGCATTGCATATACAGGCTCTTTTCAAGTGCTAGGCACTGTAGGCAGGTCACGGCTGTCCAAGTCAACGTAAGTATGTCGCAGAAATCCTGATTTGCAGAAACTATGCTTTTATACTAGCAGCAATCTACCATTCTACGACACTCATCATTGTAAACTTTTCCCAATCATGAAACAAAAAATTATTCGCTTCCTTACATAAAGAAAATCAACAGGTGCCAGAAATAAAGAAACAAAAATGAATATCTTTCATTTTCTTTTGATTTATATTGCATTCTGATAAACTAAATTTTCTCATCAAAGTAAATTCGTTCTCACAAACCGAGTGTTGTCA